>NC_138056.1:39753609-40016109 GCF_964194185.1 Rhinolophus hipposideros
ACACAATGGGATTTATAGATGATGTATTACAGAATTGTACACCTGAAACCTATGTAATTTCGCTAACAATTGTCACCCCAATAAATTTTTAAAAATTGCTCATTCAGAAAAAAAAAAAAAAAGTAGCTACTAGAAGTGGTAGTAGAAGTAGGATAACGTCAGCCTTGGAGAGGGTATTTTCTCTGCCTTGAAGAGAGTGCAAGAGTTGCTGAGGCCACCACATTAAGGTGGAAACCCCCAACCAGGATAAGTTGGGCACATACAAAGGAAACCTTCGTCTGAGCAAGACATTCAAACACACCCATACCTGTTAAGAACCTTAAAATGTTAAAATGGCGACAGCTTCCTACCCTCTCAACAAGGGTAAGAAACATCCACACAGGGGTTCCCTTACCTTGGTGTTCATACATGACTTCCCTCGCTTATATTCTTTGTGGGATCCACGCTTGTCCAATTTGTACCACAGGGCTTTGGCCTTCCAGGTGGTCACCTTGGACTTGAGCTTGGAATAAAAGTTTCTGTGGTCTAGAGGGTCCAGGTCCAGGTGTCGTGTGAGGATGTTGAAGGCCTGGAGGGTACCTTTGCATGTGGAAGCCTGGACAAAGTTCTCGAAAACCTGCCCAGCGTGGAGCTGCTTCTCGTCCTCGTTTTCCCCCATGTTTCAGGAGCCGTGTGGAGCAGTGGTGTGGAGAGGATGGAGGAAGACACCATGAAGTACTGGGAGAAACGTCACACCTGCAAATGTAGGCAGAGGCAGAGGTGAGCTCTGAGAGTGGGGTGGGGATGGGAGCTGGGAGGCAAAAATAAAACTCCTTTAAGATACTAAGCATAAGACTTGATACTAAACACAAAAAATCTATAGCAAATGTACAATCATACCTTCTAAACTGGTAATGCTGCCTTGCTATCGTGTTTCCCCGAAAATAAGACCTAGCGACACCATCAGCTCTAATGTGTCTTTTGGAGCCAAAATTAATATAAGATCCGGTCTTATATTTATAAAACCCAGTTTTATATTATAGTAAAATAAGACCGGGTCTTATATTAATTTTGGCTCCAAAAGACGCATCAGAGCTGATGGTCCAGCTAGGTGTTTTTTTCGGGGAAACATGGTAGCAACGTCTTTCTCCCTAACACCCCACTCTTCCCGCTGGGTGAAGAGAACCAAAGCTATACCATGGCTGAGGTCAACATTACCCGATCAATTTTGCTATGAGCCAGATGGTTCTAGAAATAGTAACTAGTGATAGGGAAAAAAAAAACAGAAAAGTCTCTAGATTTAGCACCATTAAAAACCTGTAACTCTTGCTGCAAATTGGTCGACTAATATAATGTAACCTGGCTACATGATATTAGTACACAGACCAAAAAAATCCAAGCACATGCCTCTCTGGGTTTCAGGACCACCTTACCTATGGTTAGACATCAATTTTTAAGTCTTCTTTTGCTGGTGACCAGAGAGCAGTTCTTCCCACTATACAGACAACAGACAGCAACTTCTCAAAACCTCTCCCCATTCCTGTCCTCTGCTGAAAGCACAGCATTTATCCCCATCAGACATAAGGGACAGACGGGACGACACATGGGTCTCCTCCTCATGTACATAAGGAGCCTGAGCTTTGGAAGCCCAAGCTGTGAGCTACTTGGAACAAGTGCTCAGGCTGATGGAAGGAAAAATGCGATGGGTGTTCTTTCGCATCACAAAAATAGCTTGCCTGGGTTTGGGCCATCGTCCTTTCTCTCTGTGCCACTCTAACCTCAGGCATTTCTTAGGAAAGTCATTTAAGTTTCAAAGGAACAAAAATAAAATTAGAGCTGATTTTCCAAAGCACTACTTTTCCAGAATCCAAAGCTAGTGCAAGAAGACAAGCATGGAGGAGCTAGGGCTGGCCCAGCTGTCAGGAGGGCTTGAGGGGGTCTGTAAATAAGAAGATACAATGCAGCGAGCTCCCTCAGACAGAGGCCTGGCAGCAGGAGATCAGCAAACAGAGACAAGGCCCTCAGGCTGGGCAACTTCCTACTTTCCAGATGGGAATGCTATTAGGGTGCATTTGGATTGGACCGGCTTTATAATGCTAAAAGCAGAGACCGTGTTTATCTTCTTTCTTCATCCTTTATTTATTCATTCAGCAACAATTGCTAGTGTCTTAGCAAGAGCCATGTATCACCCTAGGTGCTGGGGATAGAGATGAGCCCTGGGGAGGAAGACAGGCCAGGCCCATAGAGTTGAACTACAAGACAATAGGCAAAGGCTTGTGGAACATGAACACAGTGCCTGCAAGGCCAGAGCAAGTGCCCAACAGTGGAGTCCAGAGGCACGTGAGAGGGAAAGGCCAAAACGCTACAATTTTAGGAACAAGATGGATTTTGTTAGAAGACTGGGGAATGGACATTTCCGGTGAAGAAGACACCACACAAAAGTGTGAGTCTGGAAAGAGCCAGTACAGCTGCAGAATGACAGCAAGTTCAAGGTGTCAGGAATTGAGGACTCATGACAAGGGGTGGGGTGGGGTGGGGGGTGTCTTCCAGGGCAGATCGTGGAGGGCACCTGACTTCTCCAGTGGGCTGTGGGATGCAGGAGAGGAAGCAGAAGCTGAGAAAAGTCTTTGGGAAGAGGAGCCGGCAGAGGGTAGACTGGAGAAAGAGGCAGCCAAGGGGCTGCCCAGGAGACAATGAGGAAAGCAGCTGGGAGAGCAGTGGGAAAAGCTCTCATGTGAATATTATATGGCAGCCTGGCTGGGCACCAGTAAGGAGCAGCCTGCTGGGAGAAGACAAGCTCTCCAGACACCAGACACTGAGATACTGATGGGTGAGGGGCACAGCATAGGACCCCTCCCTTTCCTCTTTCCCTGGAAGCTTCCAATATGCCTGGCACCATAGTCGGCTGAAGGAAGAATAACACATTCCCTGCTCCAGGCCTAGCCGAGTCGTACTCCTCAGCCAGGCCTCCATTCTTCATGAGAACTTATGTGGCTGCTCTGGTCCCCACAGCTCAACAAATTCAACAGACTTGGAAAGCTGGCTCTGAGTTTGGCCTGGCACTGCTAAAACATGGAGTCACAGATGTTCTCTCAGCTTCTTCAACGTTCTCAATGCTCACTTTGGCATCACTCACATAAACACTGCCTCCTCCTGTCCCCTCACCGCCCCCATCCCCAGCCAAGACTTGCCACCCAGACAGCATAACAGAGAGCAAGACCAATTTGCTTCTCAGAGTGTATTAATATCCTCAGTCTACATCTTTGGAACCACTTCCCTGCTCAGCATTGAACAAAGGCTACAGTAGCTGATTGACAAATGCAAAGCTACTTGAATTCAACTGGTATGCTGCAGCCCTTGCTGAGGGTGGGCCGGTGGTGCAGAGAAAACCACAGGCTTCGGGGCTACTGGAGCCCAAGTCCAAAGCTCTGCTCAGCCCCTCGCTGGCCTCACACAAGCCATGCAAATTGTGAGCCTCAGTTTCTTTTTTTGTAAGAGACGGGTAGGAATCTGCGCCTTGCAGGGTTGCTATGAGATACACGTGTGGTAGCCGAGCCTGGCCCGGGGAGGCACTCAGTAGACGTGGGAATGAACACTGCATCCAGCACATGGGTGTGTTTATATCTGGGGAAGGCACCAGTTGGAAAAACAGTTTTGTAAATCAATTCTCCAAGTTGCCAACTCCTCCTGGCCTAAAATGGTAAACTGTTTAGAGTTATCAAGCCAGACCTGACTGCCAGAGAATCATTTACAAACTGGAAGAACCTGTCTCCTCCCAATTCCAGCTGCCTCCCCTCCTCCCCCCAAAAGGAAAATGAACAACTTAATCTTAGGGATCCAGTGGAAAGAGCCAAAGGTGGTGCTGAGGGCGCTGGGTGGGCGTGGGAGCTCCAGGAACTAGCTCTTATCCAGAGTAAGATAAAGGAGGTGGAGGGAGACGGCCAGACAGGAGAAGATAAGTGCTGCGTTGGACTGTACCCCACCACCGGTACCAGGCTCAGACCTGCCTCCCTGGGTCTAAAGGGTCTAGTCTTAACCTTTACCATCAGTTTTCCAATTTAAGTCAGAGACCTAAAAGTGACTCTAACACCCACGCGGGGTAGGTTTCCTCATAGAATAACATCAGAATATTTAGAGTCTGGCAAACCTGGAGGAGAATATGGTCCCATGCACTTGTCAGCTGTGTGACCCTTGGCAAATTATCTATCTCAGCCTATGTTCCCATCTGTAAAATGGGGATAATAATACTCATTTCCCAGGGTTGTAAGGATTAAATTCGGTCATGTAGGTGATGAATTCAGCACTTTGTGGCTACATGATAACCAGCATTCATTACAATTCTTCAAATAGCCCAAACCTCATCAAACTAAAAAGAACATACCATATTTTGCCATGCATAATGCTCACTTTTTTGCCCAAATTCGTGAAGGAAAAATAAGGATGTTCATTATACATGGTTAGTACTAATTGTGTATCTATATAAATGTTTTTAATTCTTTCATTTATGCTTATGAGTTAAAAGTGCAACTTTAGAAATCAATGATATCTGTATGCAAAATAATACCCTGGAATATGATAATTGGTTTTGTTGAACTTACAATGAAATGGCAAAGAGTAAGAGTTCTTCGCCTTTTATGATGTATAAATATCATAAGTTTGTTATCAGTGCATACATTTTTTGGTATCTTGTATCTGTTCTTGTGTTTTGTAATTATGTGTTACATAAAATTGTACCATAATGTTAAAATTAATATTTTAAAAAACAAATGCTAAAATCCCTTTACAATACAAACAAGTACCTACATGTAAACAAATAAAAAGTTGAATTAAAAAAGTTAAAATGAAAGATTTTTTTCCCTGAAAAGTTTGGGCCAAAAACATGGGTGCGCATTATATACGGCAAAAGATGATAATTGATAATCACTGGGACTAGCTTCCCAGGTCAAGGAATTATGTACTGTAAAGTTAGAGGCTTTCAATTCAGAATATCTGGGTTCAAATCCACTTCCTAGCTATGTCACATTGGACACCTTACCTAACTTCTGAGTTTTAAGTTCCCCGTATATACAGTTCCCCATATATACAGGAGGAAATTTGAGTAATGAACGGAAAACATACATGACACAAGGTGGTTTTGTAAATGAGTCTGAGTTTCAAGCCTTTTCTTCCAGAAACTGGCATGTGATACTTTTGGTGGGAACCCTTTTTCCCCAAAAGGAGAAGATCAAGAATTAGTTAAACCAGAGGCCCCTGGGTAATAGCTCATGTTAAAGACTTCCTTGTCAACCACTACCCAGCTGTTGCCTTTTTGGAGTTTGATCTGAAATATAAATAACCAACTACCCAAAAATATGAAAGGTTTCTGCATTTTCTGGGAAGAAACAAGACGTGATGCTTTAGTTTCCAAGAATAGCCTTGAAGCAATTTGTTTTTTGCCAACTGGAGTGCCTTATTTGCGGTTCTGCCTGTGTGACTTCATGAGTCACAAAGCAACTCCCTTCCCCTGCCTCTGGCTGCTACAAAGTAAAACTCAGGGCCTCAGATTGTCAGCGACAGCATTGGTAATGGGCTCAGCCCATGGCATGTGGGAGACAAGTTCAAAGTTTCTGTGGAATCCCTGAGTATCTCCCAAATTAGAGAAGGAGCCCGTCATGCAGGGTCTCTGATTCCGCTCTGGTTCTCGGCAGGTGGACACAGAGTATGGTGAGGCCCAAAAGGAACACCAATGGGCCATGGAAAGGGGGTTCATACCAACTATATTTTCAATGGCGGCTGGGTTGGAGATACAGGAAGCAGGAGCCACACGATCTGCAATCTGCCGTCCTCTTCTCTGCCAACCAACCAACAATCCAATCCCTTGCAGCTTAGCCACGGCAGTTATATCAGTGGCTAATGGCTAACCGGTAACAGCTGATGGCCAACTAGTCACAGCTGCTGACCATCTACTACCTGAGTGAGCACCTTTCCATGTGAGGCGAAGAGCCTGGAAACTGCTCTCTGGGACTCCGTCCCTACAGAGCCTCCTGGCCCAAGAGTTGCCAGTACAGTCACATTTAGGACTCACACCTTCTGCCTTCCCTGAGCCTCATCACCTGCCAAATGTCATCAAACTGTGTGACCAGGAGGTAGATAAATGGCGGAGTTCTATAAAAACTTAAGGAGGGCTAGAGGGACGCTTCCTACAAAGCAGCAGTTTGACAGAGGAAAAAAGCTCAGTCCTCAATCCCACCCTCAAGACTCACAGATAAGATATGTTTCAGGGTAAATGCAATCTAAAAACCAAACCCTCCTGACACTGACACTGCCAAGCTCCTCATTCTAACTTACCATCTCCCAGGTTTATCTCACTAAGAGGCCCCCAGGCAGGGCCAGTTTCCTCAGCAATGACCTGGGTGTGTACACCCCCATTGGTGCACTCACAGAGTGGTCAGATGGACTAAAAGCTTCAACTCTGTGCGTTAGACACAGAAGACCCTCAGTTGTGGTGACCTGGAACCAGTCAGGACCTCAGCAGTGGCAAACACCTCCCACACATGCGGCATCTCTGCAGAGTCCCACATGGGCTGAACGTCTGCTTCACAGCCAATGACTGCAGATACCATCTTCGCACCTGGCCCAGGGATGCCGGCTTTCCATCTACAAGGGCATGTGGCCACCAACTTGAACCAAAAAGGGTTGGGAAGGGACTGAAAGGGCTCCCTTGTCCTCCTTGTAATCTTCTTCCAGCCAGAGGTTCCCAGCCGTCCTTTAGTCATCTCTGCAGATGGAGAGTGCCCTGCCTCCTGGGGCAGCAGGCTCCACCCTCGCCTTCTCTGACTAGAAGACAGCCTCCATGAGATCAACACCGTCTCTCCCACAGTCCCTCTCTGTTCCTGGTTTTAGCCCTTGAGATCACCCACAGTAAGTCAAAGCCATTCTGTGTGGGTTAAACTCAGACGTGCAGCCTTCTTACACACTCCATCTGGGGCCCCCACTAGGAAAGGCTTATGGAAACATCCAAGAGACAAACTGAAAACCCAAAGAGGTTCCCAGTCTGCAGCAAGGGCGTAGACAGTGCCTTTTGTCTAGGCTGCCCTCTATCTATCCTGCCCTGGGGTGGGGAGCTCCAGAAAGAGGCTCCAGGTCCACTGCAGGCCCTGGTCTTCAATGCCTATCCTCAGCTGAGGGCCCAAGGCCATTTGGCCCTTGCCCTTCTGGCCCCAGCCATCTCCTCACTTTCTCTCAATAGAGTTGACTACATTGGTCTGGCTTAAATTGACCTCACGCATTTCTACTTCCTTACCTCCATCATGGAATCATTCACAGTAACAGATCCTAAGATGACCCTCCACTCCCACTCCCGAATGAATCAGAGACCTGCACGTTGACCACTCACAGCGCCAGGAAGGAGCTCTCTCACCGGCCTTATCCTAAGGAGTCCTCACAACAAGTCTGTAGGATAGGGTGGTTCCCCCCCCCCTCTCTCTCTCTTTCTGTCTCTATTTATAGTCTGTAAGAAAGGCCTTAGGGGGGAAAAAAAAGTCATTCTAGTACTTGCCCATCTCTCTTTTCTGTAATGCAAGTATGTTTGCCAAATGCTATTCGTATTATGTATATGCGTGTACACATATATGCATGCATGTAATGTATATATGTATGTGTATAGCTATGCATGTGCATACATGTATGCATGTATATGCATGTGTAGATGTATATATGTATGTATATATACACATGCATGTATATATCTGTGTATATGCACATATATATGCATGTATGTAGATATGTATGCGTGTGCACATGTGTATATATGTATGTGTATGTGTGTGCACACATACACACACACACACACACACACACACACACACACACACTTTAAACATTTTCCATAAGGATTTCTAGCCAGTGCTCTATATTTCCTCTTGCATCAGTAAACCTCACTTCAAGAACTTTCTAGAAGAAGCCAAGCTTTTGAGGCGGCAGAACTCTGGCCTGGGCATGGGGATACTGAGCTTGCCCTTCTCACTGCCCTCATGATGACACCGATAGCCACACTGCTCAGCTGCTCAGTGCCGGACCCTGGCCCAGCCCCTGTCCATCTGTGATCTCATTTAACCATCCTTGTTGGACAGAAGAAAAGACAGACTTACAGAGGTCAGTCACCTCCTCAGTATGCCACAGGTAGTAAGTGAGGATACTGTGAAATGGGCCTGGTTCATCTTTTTCAAAAACCCACACTCTTAGCCACCGATCAGTCTGAACCGTGTAGACAGAAATCACATGGCCTGCTTGTTCTGCAGCTGCTGGGTAAATTAAATGGGTTCAGTCTATAGTCTCTAGAGTTCTATCGGGCTCCAAGTGTCTTCAAATGTCAACAACAGGGCGTGGTTTCATGCATTACGGTGCAACCAAACAATCAAGTATTAGGCACTCCTTTAAACATAATATTTATAAAGACATTTGATCCATGGGGAAATGCTTATGTCCTAATGCAGAGCAAAAAGAGCGGGATACAATTTCAGGGTCTCAACACAATCCAAGTCCATAAAGTAATACCTATAGGGGAATTGAAACAAGCCAAATGTGGCAGTCGTTATGTGTGAGGGATGGTATTTCAAATGATTTTTTGTTTTTTAGCATTATTCTTTTTTGTATTTCCCAATTTTCTACCAGGAGCATGCATAACTTTTATAACCCCCTCCTGTATACACATTCCAAGTCCAGGGGTCTTCTCTCCCTGACTAGACTGAGGGTCTTGCCAAGCGGAGATGGGCTTCTGCGTCTTATCTTCCTCAGGTCTAACAAGTGCTTGGTCCCATGTGGCCCTATCACACTAACAGTGCTGTTTTTCTCCAGAAAAGGGGCATCCTGCAAGAAGCCCTGACGTGTTAGCTTAATGAATTGGCTTCCATTCTAGCAGGTCAGAGATGAGGTGCTGAGGTGGCTCTGCTCTCCGGGTCACAGGCCCTCACGCCCTGTGCGGCAGGCCCCTTTCCAGGGGGCCATGCTGGGAAATGGGGCAGCCGATGCCTTTGACCCAATCTCAGCTGTGCACACAGGACCCATTGCCAGTGAACCTACAAGAAAGAAACCTGCATACCTGGCTATGGGCCAAGAGGTGACAAAATAACGTACATCTCAACACACACACACTGAATCCATTTTGCCAACAAAGACTGAGTCTATTCTGCATGTACCCTGCATTATCTTTACCACACATTGGGTGCCTAGGAAAAGTGTAAATTCCCATTTCCAGAAGGCCAAGCTTCCTTAAAAATAATGGTGGAAGGTACCCAGCATAAGCAAATTCATAGAGACAGAAAGCAGAATGGTGATTACTCCTAGAAGGGGATGGGGCAAGGGAGAAATGAAATAATTTTTAACCTTCTTTTTTGGTAAGTCATTTAGGCTTCTCTCACTCTTCCTTCCAAATCTCATTTGACCCCAGGAAGCCTATGAAAGCTCAGCTCTTTCAAGTTCCAAATTTTTATCTCTTGTCCTGCCATTCCCAGGCTCTCCTCATTGATGCCTCCCTCCTCCCCCCACCCACCCTGGTATCTGTGAAATCTTCAACACCCCAGGAAAGGTTGAGCACCAGCTCCCTGGGCCTGTCTCCCAGGGCCTACCTTCCATTTCCTGGAGAGAACCGTCGTGTGCTCCAAGGGTCCCTGTGTATGCTGTCAGGAGACTGCAGCTCCCTGAAAGCAGTGGACCGATTCCCTAAAAGCTCCCCGAGGACAAGTCAGATCAGCCCATATGTGTTGGACTTGTCATCGGGTTCAAATGAGTGCAAACAGTGGCTATGTAATTAGATGAGACCTCTGTCCTTCAAAGTCAGGGAGTGGCACATTTCTCATGGACTCACCTCAAGTTCAGGGACACTGGGTACGCGTCCTTTCTGATACTAGGAGAATCCTGTTGTAAGGCAAAGAAACTTCTCCACTGAAAAAAATCCAGTGAGTCTAACATTACATCCCCTCCTCACTGTTGTTAAGCAGGGTGCATGGATGTGATCGAATTTCACCTCACTAATGACCTCCATTCACCTCACTCTTCCTTCAAGGTCCTCTTCTCTAAATACTCCCACCTCCTTAGTCACAACCCTTTCCCAAAATGGGTTGGATCCCTCCCATAGGAGCCTGTACTTACCTCAATGATAGTCTGTTATTCTGTGTTGAAATCAATTTTTTTTATTTTCTTACTCCCGGTTCCTCCCACAAGGTCCTGTCTCTATACAGTATGTGTTAAATAAGCAAATGAATGAATGTGCAATCCTGGGGGCTATAATCATTGTTGACATTTATGAAGTCTCAAGCAACGTGTTAAAAGCTTTACAGGTATTAAATAAGTTAATCATTGTAACAAACCAAGACATTGTTAGATACTATGCTTATCCCCATTTTTTTTCAAAGACTTAGAAAAGTTAGCAACTTGCTCAAGGCCACATGTCAGAAGTGGTAAACTCGCGACTTAGAGCCCGATAGCCGGAGTTCAGAGGTCACATCCTAAAACAGCATACCCCTTGCGCTCCCTGGCAAAGTGGATGGAAGCATTCAAGTGTTGCATTGAACACGACATCAGGGACATGGTCTGTGGTCCAGACCCTTTAACTCATGATACACCCCTACCTTTCTTGCATTAAACTCCAAAATGCTAGGATCTGGAGTAATGAGATTTCGATACCATATCAGATGAGGACAGTGGCTAATACGCCCGTAACGTTCAGCTGAGAGGTGACTTTCATGCCTTGGTGGGTATGGCAGAGACCGGCTAGCGGACCACCAGATGCGTGGCTCCTTCCTTTTGAGCATTTCCTGGCAGCTATGTGACCCCACATGACCAGGTTCCAGGTAATAGAATGTGAGCAGAAGTGACCTATGCTGCTTCTAGGACCAACCATAAGAACCTTCCCTGGAGATCCTCTACACTTCCCACTCCTGCCAGAGCACAGCAGACTTGAAACCACAGGTCGGAGATGGCAAAGCCAGGAGAAGAAAGGAGCCAGACCCCCTGGATGCCCACCTGGAGGAAAGCCCTCCATGACCATGAACATTTGGACTTTACCTGTGTGAGAAATAAACAGAAAGTATATGAAGTCGCTGAGATGCGAGGGTTTATCTGTTAGGCAGGAACCATCCGCTTAACTAACACAAGAGGTAAGCCACAGCATGGTGGGCATGTCAAATTGGCCCCTGTCAGAAAACACTCCTTCCCAATAAGAAGACTGATCACACGGGATTAACGTCCCTCTCACTGTCACCCACCACCGTTGTGGGCCAACTTCCCAAACATCCAGTTCTGTCACGTCTTCCCTTCCATTACAACTGCGCTATCCTGGAAAAGTTGCCTGACCCCCCGGAAAGAAACTTGCCCACCCTTCTACCGGAGCACCTCACATACATACAGATACCCTATGTTGAAAACACACGTCACTTCCCTATTTGGAATGGCATAAGACAGGAGAATAGAACGGGTCGGCTAGTGTATTTCCTGGGTTGCCGTAACCCCCTGAGCCCTCAGCTGAGTCCCTGGAAGCCAGTGGTGTGGTGGAAAGAATGTGGACTTCTGAGTCACTGAGCACTCCCCGAGCAAGTCATAAACAAGAGTCCCTGCGAGAATCACATGAAGGCACCTCTCACGGCTCAGGTCCCCAGATGTGTCATTAACTGTCCTCCTGGCACACTGCCCTGGGGACAACTCCCGCCACCCAGAGTGTATTTTTACATAGATGTAAAGGACAGCTCATTCGCCCCTTAGTCCACCCTGTGCTGACCTGGGACAGCTAACAGCTTATTTCCACCAAGTCTTTGCCCAGCACGCCCTTCACGTCCCTCCACATGTGAACCTTTGTATCAGGATGGCACCACCTCTCCTGACTTGCCGAAATTAGGCCTCAGGGACTTGAACCCTAGTGATGAGTCTGGGAGAGAGAGAGGGATCCTGGGGAGGAGGCCTAGAAGTCATGGCAAAGTGAACTTAAAAAGGACTTTGCGATGATGCCTGCTCACTCTGCACACAGCACCACACCCAGGAGGCTGGGACCGCCGCAGAGCACGTGAACTTGGGACGCTCACAGCCCAGGTGTGTCTCATGGGATCTGCCTTTCAAAGCACCCCCACCCCCCATTTTGAAGAATTGTGCCAAGTGACCACATTGTACAAATAAAAAAACACACACAAAAAAAAAACAAAAAATGGGGGTGGGGGGGTTGGAACTCATTGCCTGACAAAAGTCTTTTGGTTTTTTCTGGTTTGTCAATTTACCCATGTGAAGCCATTTTCAAAAATGTGCACAAATTCAACCACAGTTAGATCCATATTT
The DNA here is from genome assembly GCF_964194185.1 of Rhinolophus hipposideros. Taxonomy (NCBI): domain Eukaryota; kingdom Metazoa; phylum Chordata; class Mammalia; order Chiroptera; family Rhinolophidae; genus Rhinolophus; species Rhinolophus hipposideros. The sequence continues at coordinate 39,765,889 of NC_138056.1, forward strand.
GTTTTTACTGGAGAAAATAAAATGACACTCTTCCTCCTTCCCTTCACAGCCTCGGTTCCCAACGGAAGAGTCTAGCCTGGCAATGTCCATTTGCTCACCTACACTTACCCTGCACCACCTACACCACCATGTCATTTCCACACACACATAACCCAGCCCAGGCATTATGTCCAAGGTCACCCCAGTTCTCTCTGTTGCTAAATCCAGTCATCACTCATGGGACCTTATCTTACTCAGAGTCTCTGCCCATTTTCAGTCTTTGCAAACTTTCTCTCTCTGCCCCTGAACTTTTGCTGTGTCCCAAGGTTCTGATCTTCATCCTCTTCTAACTCTCAAGGACCTAAACACCCCTGTGGTTCAACCAGCATCTATACCTTGACTACCCACCAAGCTATCCCTCCTAGGTAGGTCTCTCCCTGTTGCATTCCACGCCCTATGTCAACTGCCAGCTACATATTTCCCCTGACTCTCTAGCAGACGTCACAAGCAGGCAACTTACCTTTCACCGCCACCTGTTTTCCCCCTGCATCTCCAACCTCAGTGACAGCAACATCTATCTGCTCCCCAGCTCTCAAGCCAAATCCTTAGAAGTCACCTCTTCTGAACCCCTTTCCCTCATCTCACAGAGCCAGCCAGTCACCAAGTACTCATATCGCTCCATCCACTGCCTCCTGTCCTGTCCTTCCTTCTTGCTCTTACCTGAAACTCTCAAAATCTCCTCGTAAATGCCTTTTCTACTTCCAGATCACCTCTCTCTGATCCACCAGCCTACGCCTCGAACTGCGGCCAGAGAGAACTTTATATCAAAAATGCACACAGGTTCCATTCCTGTTTCAAATCCTTCAACAGTTCCCTGACAATCTTCAGGGTGAAGTCCAAATATCTTAGTAAAGCAAACAAAACCCATCATGATTCTCCTCCCCTTGCCTGCTCTCCAGCCTGTCCTCTCATCACTTCCCCCACCTTTCCTACTCTAGATTTAATGAGTTCAGCCGTTGTTCCCTAATAAACTGAACTCTTTCACACCCCCTCCCTGTGCCTTTGCTTATGCAGGTCCCTCTACCTACAATGCCCATCCAGACTCTGTTGACTTGGTAAAATGCCGGACAGCTTTAGAACAGAAACGTCAAAGGCGGCTGTGTCAGGAGTCCTGGTTTGGCCTCTGGAGTCAAGCAGACTGGTTGCAAACCTCACCTGCTACTTACTAGGTGTGTGAGCCCGGATGAGTTGTCTAACCACTTTGAACCTCAGTTTTCTCATCAATAAAACGGGATAATAATAGTCCTGACCCCACTGGGTTACGTGAAGATGAAGTGCAATGACGCCTGGCTAGGCAGTATTTTTGGCTGCACTGGTCTTTGAAGCCCCAGTTTGGCTTCCCCTCACCTCTTTTTCCCACCCTGTGCTCTGTGGAGTGTCCAATGATGGTTTCATACATACTGTCACTTTTATGTACTTGTGGGTCTGCCTGCCTCCCAGACAGTGAGCTCTCTGATGCCAGAGATTGCATGTCCCGGGGCCTGGCCCCTGTGCCTCTGGCAATGGGCGATGGTGGATGCTCAGCAATCATGCTTGCTGTAAAATCTAATCAAGACAAGCACAAAATCCAGGCTATGTGGTGGCTTGAATTGTGACTGCCTTTGTTTCCAACCACAACCAGAACTACTGCAGGAGCCTCCTAACTAGTCTTCACGTCTCATCTTCCCATTCCCATCTCTTGGGCACTACCTCCATCCTGCACACAAACCCCTCACGGTTCCCTACACCCCACAGTAAAAGTCTAGACTCCCTTACTGGGCTCATCAGTCCCCACCATGCAGCCCCCTTTCCTTGATAGGTTCAATTCCTCGAGGTATTAGGGCTCCCCTGGGGCTGCCCCTTCAGACCTCCATATCCGGTCTCTGCCTTCCTCTTCCCACCCCATTCAAATCTTACCCATCCTCTGAAGCAGAGTCAGGCTACACAGCACGAATTGAAGACCTACTGTGTGCTGTCTCCCATGTGAGCATCACAACATATTTGAGGAATCAAATTCAAACTAATAAATTTTGTTACGAGCTGCAGTTGAGATGGGTACCAAGACATGTGGGCACAGAGATGGGAGATGGCGTGACTGACAGCCTGAAGAGAAGCTCACGGAAGAAGTGGAAGCAGCGCTGGATCTTAAGGAAAGAGCTGCAGTTTTCAAGCACAAAGCTTCCCTATCCCTTACTGACCTTTTTTTTCCCATGTATTCTTCTAACTCCGGGAGTCTATGCCAGAGGTCAGCAAATCTGGCTCTAAAGCAGACTCACCAGAAGAGTCCAAAAAGACAGCTTCCTGGGCCCACTCGCAAGCAGAATCTCTACAGCCTGAGGTCCAAGGGGAAAATGTTTTTGATTCCCCAGGGAAGTCTGGGGACCAGCCAGGTTTAGGAATCACTAACCACACTTGCTTCCATTCATTCCCATTACTGAGGTCCTACACCGGGCAAAGGACCTCGAGCAGCACTGTAGGCACTGTAGGTACCAGGTGAGCAAGTGCTTTGCCGCTTCTGGGAAATTAATTACTGTCTGGTAGGTAGACAAAGAATTATAACACAGGGGTCACACAGGGCACAGACCACACTATTTGGCACTTCATTTAGCTTTGAACCCAACCCACTTTTTATGCACCAATCTTGTCTGGACAACTAGTGTACAAACTTCTTAAGGAAAAGCCCAGTGTCTTGTGTTTCTTTTCTGTTTCCCGGAGTACTCAGCTCTGCTCTGCGTGAGCACTTGGTATTCAGACTACATTTAAGATTCGAACAATTCAACGTTATGTACTATGTCCCTTTTTGACTAATTCACCTATTAACAAGTTGTCTACTGATTTTTATCTTTATAATTTCAGTGCCAGTGGGGTGTCTGCTCCTAATAGGTAGTTAGTATAAGTTAGTTGAATGAATGATTGTTTAGTAGTAAAAATGTGTTTTGGGAGGGATGGAACAGTTTACATTGTAGCACCTCTAGAGTTTACTTAAAAGATTTCCAAATTTTCCTTTGAATTATAGGCCTTTAATTTCAGGATTAATTTCCTGATATGCAATTATACAGGCTTTGTTGTTTATATGTCATTAATGTTATTAGCAATGTAAATAATACCTCTCTGGATCTCAGCAGTCGGGCGGCCTCTGTGTAGGGGTGCTCCAGGCAGGAAAAGGATAGATGCTTATCCATTCCTTCCATTCAGCCATCCACCCACCCAGCCAGCAGTCCAGCCGGCCACGCCCCTCAACCCAGCCTCCGCACAAGGGCCTACTGTAAACTGCATTCAGCCTTTATGAGCAGGTGTGTGCACCTGCATGGGCAGGTAAACCCTTCCTGAGTCAGAAAAGCTTCATGGGCTGTTCAAAGCCTATTGACGTGTCAACATACTTGGGAAGCCAGGACCTATGATTTGAATATAAAATCTCCAATGCGGCTAAGAAGCAGCACGGCAAAGCAAGAACACCCATCAGGAGGTTCTTGGGAGACATGTCTAAGCATGGGACATTCAGTCACATGGGGAGTGGGCGGGGCAAGCTGAGGGAGCCAGCAGAACGGACTCTACCCTGTTTCCTCTGGGCCCACATTCCCCGTGGTTTGCTGATGGCATTGTTGTTTGTTTGTAGATTTGCTTTAAGCCTCCAAACAGGACTCATAGTCTTGAGGAGGGGAATTTCTGGATGTGGATCAAAGATCGTCTGGCCCTCCCTCCAGGCCCCCAGCTTAGGAGATGACAGCTCTGTAACTCCCTCTGCACCAAGGACCAGAGGCGACTTTCCTGGCGCGCATACCAGATCCTGCGAGCTGACAGCACACAGGCAGCTCAGCCTGAGACCTGTTCGTTTCTGTTGTGCTTCTGCTGGAAAATAGGAGGCTTTACTTGCTGGTGATTTATTTGTTCATATATTCATTCCCCAGATACTGATTACCACGTGCCAGGCAATGTGCTAAATGAACACAGCTTAACGGTTATCAAATACAACTCGGGACTGACAGGGTGAGACAGCTCTGAGAACGCATGTCTTGCCTTCACCAGGACCCACCCAAGGGGATCTCTGCCATGTCAAATATATTGATACCTGGAGGCAGTTCAGAGGTCTGAGCAGAAGTGAGAGGGGACAGTTTGGGTCACTTCCTTATTGTGCAGAGGAACTGAAGTCTCCTGAAACTCTTTTCCCCAAAGCTCTATGACACCAGTTAAGATTCTGGACAGTAAATACAGAAAGGCTTCTCTGATAAGACACAAGAGAACCAGTCCCTAAAATACACTCAACTGCTGAACTCGCTTCTGAGGAGATTGTTGGCTTGACAGGTTGGACTTCACATTCCAGGATGAGACATACAGCCCTGGGGTTTGACAGTCGTATAATATTTGACTGCTGGTAATGGCCATGGGGCTGGCACCAGGGGCAGTGTGGACTGTAGGGCAGCAGAGGTCTGAGGAGAAGGGTGCCCAGCTCTCCAGGTGACACTCAAAGGCCGTGTTCCTGTGCACTCAGAGATGCTTGGACAAGCTTGGACTGCCTTGACCATTGCCCCATTCAGTGGGTCAAAATTCTCCTCCCTGATCCAAAGCCCAACAGCCAGCAGTCTCAGGGGAGCGGACGGTAGAAGGTGTGACCGAGCTGGTGAATTTTCTGTGGCAGTTAAGAAGACAGGCCTCCCATCAGCCCTATGTAGTAAATTTGTGTCGTTTTAATAAAGATGCCGGACCAAAGATGCTCTTGATGTTCGGGCTTATGTTCTGAAAGACACATTCACTAACATAAGCAGCAGCTGTCCCCAAAAGAATTTTCTCTTTCTCAATAAAGCGATGAAACCCAGCAGCTACAAGAGATGGACTGTGACATGAGACCAAGAAACCTTTGCCTTTAAATCACTCTTTGGGTTTTCGTTCCCTTCTTCTCCATAAAGGACGAGTCGGGCTCAAAGTTCAGTTTCCAAAACTGATTTCCTAGGTCAGACCTCAGCAAGGGATTCAGTAAAGAGGAGAGAGAAAAGAGTTCTCAGAGGGCTCTCTCTCTTCACCATTACCCTCCCCACTCAAAAGACTTGATGTTTTTAAGGATTCTTCTGGCTCATTCTCATGGCAAATAATCTACTTCCTGGATAGTTCTGCCTTGCAAATATCCTCCTTAAAAACAGCTATATTTTTTCATTGGTCTTTATTTTTAAGTAGCCTTCTCACCCCACACCCTCAGCTCCTACAGAATTATTGTGTGGCCCTGTCTGGAACACAAAACCCTCCCTGGAGACACTCTCTGCACATGAACTCACAAGGGTGTTTGCTATCAGCTTATTTGGCAAAAGGAATCTAAGACATTTTAAATATGAACTGGCGTGTTGTCCATCCCACCCCCATGCCTTCACCCCATCAATAAACACTTCCACTGGTACGTGAGACACAAAAAATAGAAAATGAACACAAACTGTCTGAAAATGAGCCCCACCCACATTACCACAGGGAAAGGTACGTCCGGTGCCTGGAGAATTCTAGCTAGAGAATCTTTGCTGGTCTATTTTTCAAGGACTCTCACATAATTAGCATTTTACAAAGCCTTTGACAGTCGGGTTCCAAACCCCCCTCCTCTTACCCCAACTTATCTCTCAACTGAATGTTCCACTCCTACCCTCCTCGGAGAGGACAGACGCATATCACTCCTTCTTACTTCCAAATACCTAAATAAGCCTTTCATAGCCCCGTACCTTTTACTTGGAAAACGCTCTGCCTCCTTCTCTGCTTAGCAAGCTCCTATTTAGTCTTCAATATGCAAGTCCCACAGCACTGGGTTGGTGCAGTATTCCCGCATGATGCACTCTTCTCAGTGTTTCCAGAGCACTTGGCATGTCTCCCTATGATAATACTTAGAACGGAGATTGTGACTCTGTCCACATCTGTCCTGCTGCCAGGCCATAGGCTCCTGGGAATAAAGGGACTAGATCCTATTCACCTTTGTATCCCCACAACCAAGCCCAGGGCCTGGCACTTAGACGACCTGTAATAAATGCTTCATGCCTCAATCAGCACCCAGCCCAGTGAGCCCCAGCCCTTCCTTCTCTGTGCAGAGAGGTCATGTGAAACATAAAATGAGAAAACGCTTTGGGAGTCAGACACCTGGCATCTTGTGGGACACGGACAAGTTATCTAACCTGTATCTGCCTCCATTTTCTCCTCAATAAATAGCCATGCCTACCCCTCAGAGTGCTGCTGTGAGGAACAAACAAGATTAAATATGTAAACCCAGTGCCTGCCCAACGGAAAGAGCTCAAGATACATTTCCTTGAGCTCAGTAGGAAATGCTGAGCCAAAGGGGGCCCTACAGAAAAAAAGTAAATGGCTTCCGTCCGGGTCACATGTCATCAACGCAGTGATGACATGGCCAGCCTCTACCCAAAGAGCCCTCTCTTGAAGTAAGGGACGTGAAGCCTGCACTCAGTCCTTGCCCTTAGCTTGAGAGTCTCAAAACAAGGGCTCCTTAGCAACCAAGGTGATTTTTATCTGAATAACAAACCACAAAAGGCCATTACTGCTGAGGCCGAGCCATGACAGCCTTCGTTTCCTGCCTTGAATTAATCTTTCACCCCAAGACATACCATAAAACAGAATGATGCTGACTCCACAGCGTTAAGCCACTAAGTACAAGTCAAACAGCCGGCACATGGGAAGCCTCAACCTCTCCACGATGTTTTATTAGGCCTCAATAAACAATGAGGTGGGAGCAGTGGGGCCCTGCTCACACCTAAGACAACCAAGCTCAGGGTCAAAGAGAGGAGTGGAAAGTGTGGTGGCTGAACACGTGTGAGGAGGCACCTTGGTGCTGGGGAAAGAGCCGCTTCATACAATGCTTATCATTGCCCCGGTTGGGAATCAGGAGACTTGATTGCCATCTCAGTTCCACCACTAACTTGCTTCATGGATTTGGTTAGGTCATGCCTCTGGATCTCAGTTTCTTTACCCATAACATAGGAGCGTTACATTAGATGATCTGTAAGTTCTTTCTAGCTTTACTGCTTTAAGATCATAAATCTTAGAGACAGATCCGCTTTCGTTTCCGCTTTCTGTGCTGGTTGTCTGTCTGAGATATCTCTTAGCTCCGACTGAGCAGCCTTTTACCAACACTAGGACCTTTATTGCTGCCGAGTGTCGGGTCACCCTGAGCATAAAGCCTGGCCAGCGAGGTAGAGGATGAACTTGGAGCCATATTCTTAAGAGATTATCGACTACCCTCTGATTAAGCACCTCAACCCAGTCCAGGTACCTTGGGCATCAAGAGATCAGCTATCTCAATGTGGAAGAAAAAGGGGTGCTAGGGAAAGAAACCTCACAGGGTGATCTGATCATAAATTCCTAACAGGGCAGGTCGTGGTGGGTTGTCTTGCCCCAGGTCTCTGACTTCTTCAGTGAAAGGCTGATCTTTGCCGTAAGCCAGCCCTGCCCATTGTTTCTGTGCATCTAGGTGAACACACCTACACAATGCCTCTTTTCAGACCCCTTCTTCTAAAGCATGACCACCTTCAAGAGAGCGCATACTTTTAACTATCCTGTAATCCAACTCCCACCTTGCTTTCTCCCACCTTCGTGTAATCTTGCTTACGTTCTCTCCTTGATTCCAAATGCATAAAAGATGCCGCAAACTGTCATTTCTTGGAAGCATTTATCTCAGTCTGTTGAGATCTTGCTTCTACGTGTATGCTCCATTTCAATCAAATAATTTTTTATAATATTTCTGTACAGGTATGGACACTCTTACATTGATACCAACCCACCCCTACACATCTAGTCTGGCTTCTTTCCACTCAAGGATTTTCCCCAGTCCCCTCCTATATCAATTTACACCCAGTAGGTCCCAACACTCTTTCAAAACATCAGACTTTTCCCCATGCTGCTTGGCAGGAGACTAGGGCAGCAACAAGCAGCTCTTATTTGCACTCTGGCATACCTCAGGGTGGGGCAGGGGAGAGGTGGGAAAGCTACAAAGGCCACGAGAAAAGTGTTTACAGAACCAAACTCTGACAACGTGAGGAGTAGGTGACCTGGAGGAGAAAACAGTGCTAACCGTAAAGAGAGACAGAGTGGGCACTGAGAATCAGAGAAGTCTAAAAGAGGTTCCTTTAAGATGCCACAACCCTCTATGCCCCCCTATTTCCTTAATAAGAAATCTGAGGGCAGGTAAAGTTCTGTGACTGGCCCAAGGCCATGCAGCTAAACTGTGAGCAACCAACTCTAGAACGAGGGCCTTTGGTCTCAGCCAGCTCTTTTTTCCACTCTACTTGTTGACCTCAAGAATCTAATTAGGTTGCTCTAATGAGGCCAGCTGGATCCCCTGCAGACTCTAAGCAACACGACCCAAGTGTCACTTAGGGAAAGAGCAGGCCCAGCAGGTATTTTGATAACTGTCTCCCCTACCCCATACGTTCCTTCCCAAGCTGGCACAGTCCATTTGTTCTTTCTTCAGCCCTCACCACAAACTCTTGGGGAGTTCAGATGTCAGTGAGAAGGGAGAGATGTCTTTCTTGTTGCTATAAAACCCTAAATATCTAAGATAACCCACAATGACCCTCTTCCTCCAGCTGGAAGAGGCTGGTGGGGAAGAGTGGCATTGAGTGATGGAATTAATTCCCTGGATGTCTGACCTGATTAGGCCAAGAGTATCCATTCGTGGGCAGTTAGATGGGTCATCTGAAGGTTTGTGACAACAAGCAATAAGATCAGCCACTGTCAGGGACCTTTCAAAGATCAATGTTGGACAGATAGTCTCAGCATCGGGAGCAGGAAGCTCTGAGTAAAAGATTCAAGGAATTAATTATTTAGTGTGCATGACCCAGTTCCCGGAGGTGAAGCTGGGTGAGAAGAGACTCACCAGTTCCTTATCGTGGCAAGAAATTCAAATACTTCTCAGAGTAGTGTTCCTTTGCTGCCAAAGAGGATCTATTTATGGTTAAGTGTGGCCAAAAAAAAAAAAAAAGGCAAATACAATAGCCAAAGTTCACTCATTCAACAAATATTTATTGAGCTCCTCTTATGTCCTAGGCCCTCCGGGGATTTACATATGGTTGGAGCATAGTAGAGTACAAAGATCATGGAATTTATAAACAGGCGGCTGGACTATGTCCCAGCTCAGCCCATAGGCAGATACATTACCCTGGGCAGGTTACAGCCCAAGTCAAATTTCTCATCTGCAAAATGGGTGTAAATCCACCTGCCTTATTATGAAGATGAAATGATCTTTATAAATGTAAATTGCAATGTAAACCTAAGATGTAAACAATAATGATATAACACTGTAAGCTTTCCCTGCCCTAGAGAAGTTTATAACCTGGTCATGTTTTGGAAAATAATCCAAGGTACCTATTAGGCAAACATCACATTCTCTGTAATCTGGGCAAATTGTATGTTTCAACTTGTCAGTGTCTCAAGATGGAGACTGCGATCAGTCCCAGCCCCTCCGTCTGTATGCCCAGGAAATTGCAAAAAGGGGTAGAGTACAAATGGAATGAGTAGCCAGCACCTACCTGGCCCTGCATCCAGCCTCCAATGAGTGAATGACCAGGAGAGTCCCAAGATGCAAAGAGGGGGAAAAGACCCACTTAAAGTGTGGTCAATCAGAAACAAGAAAACAAAAATTCACTTGAGCACAAGAGGGAGAAGCCAGCCAGAAATGCACACACTTCCCTCTCTGTACACATTTCAGAGCATGATGGGATTCAGTGTCCACTGCCCGATCCTCCTCTGTGGATACACTCTACAGTCTGTTTCTCCAGAAGACAGGATGGATTCTCAGGCCACTGCAGACTGGCTAAGCGGGACCTCTGTGCCCAGACACTAAGAATCAGAATCATTGGAGCAGCTTTCCCTTTGGTCCAGTCACGCCCTTCTCACTCTGCCTGTCAGAACTGTCAAAATGCCTCTAAATGTCCAGACATGCCCACCTGTTATCCTTCCCTGGGCTGCCTCCAGGCTCCAGCCTCTTGGGTTACCCCTGAGGCTCTCTTCCCTTACCCTCTTCTTTTCTCCCTTCCTCCATCAAGGCCCTGCCCTGGTCTCACAGAACCAGGACAATTCCTGGAGGGCAGGGCCAGTTTTATGCATTTCTACATTCCCTCTAACTCAGGGCATTCACTAAACCTTTACCTTCCTGTCAATGCAGAATGATGGTCCTCAAATGTTCTCTGATGGCTGTATACAGAAGGGAGGCAGAAGAAGGGGGAGCAGGAGTGGAAAGAACACTAGACTGGAAGTCCAGGGCCTGCGTTTCAATTCTCCATTTGGCACTAGTTAGTTATATAATCTTGAGAAAGTATCTTCAGGGCAGGCCTCAGTTTCCCTAGCTGGTAATGAGGGGTTTGCTCTAAATTATCTCTTGGGTTCTCTCTAATTATAAAAATTGGTATTGCAGAAACCAGACTAGCCTGGGACACAGGAGATGTGGGTTCTGGTCCTTATTAGGCCTGGGACGAGGTAGCTGACTGCTCAGACCTCAGCCTCTATGTCTATAAAATAAATACGAATGATGTGACTAGCCCTCCCAGGGTGCAAGGCTCCCACGAGACACTGAGACAGAATTTCATGAGCAGTAAGCCCTGCAGAAACCTTGGGGTTTGAACTTCTTGAATCAAAAAACAGCTGCTGACCCCCTGCCATATGGCTGTACTGTGCCGCCAGGATGGCGCTGCCTGGCTCAGACAGGAAGGTTGGAAGACAGGTGCTTGCCCTCCAGGCTCTCATAGCTGGTGAGTGAGACAGACAAGGGAAGAAACCTTAACTCAGCCAGTGACGGGTCCGAAGTCTGAACAAACCGCTACAAGAGTGTCAAGGAAGAAGGGGCACTGACTTTGGGGAAGTGAGGGAAGCTTCTTCGAGGAACAGCATGTCCCGGATGTGGAGATCTGTCCCAGGAGTTGGGAAACTGGAACCAGGACAGAGAGGGGAGGCAGAAGAGAAGGCTGGAATGTGAGGCTGAGGTCAGACTGCTGGCCTGGAAGGCCAAGGGCAGAGCCACAGTCGGGTCTTCGAGGAAGGTCTCTGGCAGCATTGCGGAGAGCAGAGCAGAGGGACGGCGTGGGGCTAGTGAGCAGTGGGAAGGCTCTTACAAAAAGTTCATGAGGATGACTGAGCAAAACAAGCCATTACTGAGCTCTGCCGATACCTTAGCCTTCTAGACCCTCCGCTACACGGACCCGCTGAATCTACAGAAAGATGTCAACAGGTTTGTTCTCCTCAGAATGAAACCCAAGCAGAGGAAGATACTGCAATCACATTTTCAAATCTTGGACAAATGGTCTACAGTGTTCTCTCTGCAGTCACTCCCTACAGAAGCTGCCTGGCCAGATTCTTGCCTTGGCACAGATCGGGGCCAGCAGGAGACTGAAACATCATCAGAGCCGGGACCAGAGTCAGGACAGCTGGGCTGCTGGTCTTACTTAGAGGAAGAGGGGACAGAGATCCCACCCACTCAAAGATCACCGAGTTAGACAGGTCTTGCATCTCCCCAAACTGGCTCAGTCTCCATCCCTGCCTGCCGTCCTCTTCTGACAATGTAGGAGGGCTGTGCAACCTTTGAGGCTGTAGGCAAAGACAGGGCTTTCACTAGCCATTGTTTCTCCAAATGGGCTCACTTGGGCTTGAAGAAAGAGTGCAAGCGCCCCTGCCCTTTCCAAAGCCTGAAGCCAGTCCCCCAAGAGTGACTCAATAGCATAGAAGATCCACTGTAACTTACTTGATTCTCAGGCATTGCAGTGACGGAAGTCCCCTTCCTCCAGGACGAGCCGTGCACAGATGGCCATGTTCCTTTAAAAACAAGAGCCCAACAATGAACGTCAGCTCTTTTATCTTATATTACAGCCTCATATCTTCTCTCAGCCAAGAAGGCCCACATGCTTGTGCACTTTGTCCCTTAATAACACTTTAGCCAATAGGAGGAAATTTCTCTCTGTGCTCCAAGATTTGCATGTGAACAAAGGAATTGTGAGACGGTCAAACTAATTTTATTGTCTGCCACTGTCTGGGCACCCTAAGGGCTTACCACACCTCTATACAAAGGCTTGCAGAAAAAGTGAAAAGGATCTGGGAAAAAAATGCTTTATTAGGCACTTTAGTAGAAACAGAAAATGCCAGAATTTCTAAGCTTAGGACATGGTACAAATAAATCAAGCTGATGTAAAAACCCCATAACAAGTCAACAATGTAAAATCTGTTACATTTCCCAAAGTGGAACGGTCCAACACGCTAAATAAACAAGGAAGTTATAAAACTGGGCTACTTGATCATGGCTGAATTTCCTAAACAAATTATTATTTTGGCTTCTGATGACCACCCAAATGATTTGGTTACATCTTACTGCTTCTGCAGAAAACGCCTCTCCACCTGCTTGGGAAATGGAGCCCAGAGTCACAAGGCATTTCTAAGGATTTACTTTCACAATTCTAAATTTCTAAGAAGTAGCTTCAAGAAGACGAAACTAGCACAGATGTGAAATTTGAGACCTGCAAGAGGCAGTACCCATACTCCTTGGATACATACACTTTTGCTAAGCAGGGCGGTGTGCCTACTTACGCACATCAACACACAAGTGCTCTTTCTCATACACAAAGACTTGCCTTTAAAGCACTGTTCAGAATTATCAGACTATTCATGGGAAAGAAGCTCTTTCCTGAGCACTGGCTTTACATGGAATGAGCACTGTTAGAGACTAGACATACTTTGTCTCGGTGGCTCCTCACAGACACGAACGGAGGGTTGGAGAGCAGAAGGCATGAGCCAAGGCCCCATGGCATGGCAGCATTGGAGCCCAGGTCCGGCTGACCTGTGCCATAGTCCATCCCCCCTGCTGAGGTGAGAGGTGTGCTAGTGCAGCTGCACACCCCGTGAGCTGCCTGGCAGGCTCTCAGGGCAGCCACCTGGGCAGAAGCTGCCATCAGCTCTGTCATCATCATCATTATCAAGCCACACCTCTCTAGCCCATGGCAGCTGACAAACAGGCTGGCCCGCCTTGGTTACATTCTGTCAGCCCTGTGCAGTCTGGAGCCAAAAGTCAGAGAGGCTGGAGGCCTCCACTTCTCTGCTCCCTGATTCTCAAGAGAAGCTTCTGGGCACAGTGGATGGGGGTGCTGGACATCCCGGCACAGAATTTACTGTCAGTCTAACCAGGTTTGAGAACCAGGGACCTCCACACACTCCCTAGATGTCAGGAACAGAAGCCCCACCCCCGAGGACATTGTTGCCCCCCCCCCCCAGGACATTGCTGAGACCAGCAGCAGGGAAATAGGGGCTCTCTGAGGTTCTGCTTGAGTTGTCTGCACGGTGGGTGCACGTGGGCGTTTCTGGCCAGTCTACAAGGGCTGACCACAGGCCTGGGCACACTGTAATCTAACCACTCCAAGGGCCAACTCTTACCCTCTGTCTGACCAACAGCCAAACAGACTTTGAGCTCCCTTTAAAACTCCAGGAAACCACAAAGTCCTAGGGCCCAGTACCATCCCCCCCTTAGAGGAGTCTCAGTTTCCTCATCTGTAAAATGAGAAGCTTGAACTAATTTGTGATTTCCTCACCAAAGATCCCTTCTAGCTGCCCCCTTTCATGGGCCTGCCTTTTAGAGATATCTTCAAAACTAGTCAATCCTTCAAAGGAAGGAGAGGGTTTAATTCATGCGTAGGCATTGCGATGGGTGGTTAGCATGAGTTAGCTCAGATAATCCTCCCAGACACCCCATGAGGCAGGTAGTACAGTCATGTCACAGAAGGGGAAACTGAGGCGTGGTGCAGCCAAGTGCCTCCTTGCCTAGAGGCTCAATCAGCAATGACCACAGCAGCCTGGGACTCAAGAGTCGAGCTGGCCTAGTCCATGCCTGTGCTGGCTCCCTGATAAAATGTGTGCTTTGTAATCAACCAGAATGGAGAAACAAGTCTCCTCTTGGATTTGCCATCTTGCCACTCCCTAGCAAAGAAGCACGAGGTGTCCAGGCCGCTGTGGGCCTGAGTTGCGTGGCGCAGGAAAGGTTCCCTGTGAGCTTGAGTGGCCTCATGTATCCTGAGGCACATGAAAAGAACTCGAGGGACCTTCTTCTCTGCTGTTCCCCACGCCTAGCTCCATAGAAGCGCGGTCTCCACCAAGGGACACCAAGCACTTGGAACAGGACCTGGCATCTACCGGGCACTCCACCAACATGTGATGATGGAGGAGTGAAGAAATCCGGAGCTTACGCACTGAAGGCTTATTCGAGACTGTGTGGTGTGAGACATGTCAAGTCCAGCTCAGAACCACAGACCCGGCCCCTCGGCTACGTGCCCCAAGCAGGGGTCTCCATACCCCAGGCCAGCAGACAGAGGATGAAGGCGCACATGCTCAACCACGTCTGCCCTTCGTCCCCGTCACCAAAGGAGCTTCTGAGAGAGCAAGACAAGCGTCAGAACGCAGAGGCTGCTCAGAGTGATCCTGCACTCCGGCCCTGGAATCCAGCAAACCTGGCTTCCTGTCCCAGCTCTGTCACTTTAAATGAGTCAGGTGACCCTGGGCAAGCCAGATCATTTCCATGCGCCTCAGTTTCTTATCTAAAAATAGGGATAATGTCAGTGCTTACTCCATGGGGCTGTTTTGAAGATGAAATGAGATAACGCTGTAAAGGACGCAGCCCAGTGTGTCATTCGAAGTCACTGCTTGTAGCTGACATCTGCTATGCTGTTATTGCCTGCATCAGAGCGGGTGGTGAGGAGCACATCTGGGGTCCTCTGCTTGGGTTCAACACCAGCTCCCCCACGAGCTAGCTGTGTGACCTTGGGGAAATTGCTTAACCTCTCTGTACCTCAGCTTCCTGATACATAAAACGGGGTTGATTGTGAAGATGAAATGAGTTATATAGGTAAAGAGCTTAGAATGATGTCTGGCACAAAGTAAGCATGCAATAAAAGTTAGATTATTTTTACTTATTAATATGACTAGCATCTTTCTACCTTTGTTCTGATAATAAATTCCACCCCATCTTCTACTCCCCAGACAAAAAGGTGGGCATGGGACTCAAGATAGGTTCATCAGAGTATCTTTCCTTCTTGGCCACATTCGTGGGTGCAAATGGTGTGTACGTGCTCCAAGCTGGACCAAGTACCAAAACGAAAAATCCTAGGGCTTGGTTCTCTTGGGTCAAGGGAGGGTTGTGTGGGGTTAGCTGGGAGCTGTCTGCAGCCAGGGACCACTGAACAGGGGATGCTGGTCCAGGAATGCTGAAGTCACCTCGTCTCTTCCTGGGGCTGGATTCTGAAGTTCCTTCTTGGAGTTTCTGAGCCTCCCCTAGAACCTTCCAAGGCATCCCATTTTTGCTTAAGTTCCTGTCACTTGACACCAAAAGAGCTCTGACCAACAACAGCATTCCATGATTCTCCGCATTATCATCACTAAATCCCACTGAGGAAGAAAAGCCAGCTGCGCATTCAGTGAGACCCAGTTAGCCAGGGAAAAACAAACATGGGAAGCAAGGTGTCTCTACAAACTGAAGTTAAGAGGAGACCACTGCAAGCCCTGGACCAATGTTTTTCCTGGGAGAGGAAGAGGCTGGAACCAAAAAACTGAAGAGCCCAGTCCTGAGGTTCCCGGCTGGGAACCCAGCCTCAGATGTGCGCCCCAGCCCTTGCCACGAGCAAGGTACAACCACAATGATTGACACAAAGCACTGTGCTAAACAATGTTATCTTTGCTTTGTCTCCTTCTTTAGCCACCTTCAGGGCGGGCACCCAAAGATGGTCTATTCCTGGACATCCAAGCCTTAGACTAGCACCCTTTCAATTCCCTCCAGGAAAAGAAGCTCCACCTTCAGTTGTGTTTTAAAGGGTTTTAGAGAAACAGAAACAAAAAAATGAACCCCTGGCCTGCTAACAAAAACAAAATCCCAAACCATACTGATGGCCTCCCATCTCCTGCAGCGTTAGCTGTGGGGTGAACCGAACATAAGCACCCACAGCCATCTTCCAAAGGCCCTGGGAACCCATGCTGAGGTCTGCACAGGCATAATCTAAATAACCAATTGGGTGAGTCCTCTACAGACACAAATTGCAGCTGGGACAAGGGGAGACTCCATTGGAGAAAGAAGTGACAGCTTCCCATATTGGATGGAGAGAAACTGGAAACCATGATCTGAAATGATGTGAAAATCATTCTGACCATAGTAATGGCAGGCCAGGGGCTGTACCTGTGGGTCTGGGGAAGTTCAGTAAGCCACCCACTAACCCTCACAGGACACACACAATGCCACACACGGCCCGAAATCTGCCTACCAGCTAGTTGCTTTTCTCTTTGTTTCCCAGCAACCAGCTTCACAGGGTGGCTGCCCCAGTCATGAGGGATTATCCAGACAGGTATTTCCCTTACTTTTTCTTTTCACAGCTTTATGCTCTGCTATTTAAAAATACATAAATAAATGGAAAGGACCTGGTGGATTTCCCCCCAGGGCATGATTTGGTTTCGTGCTCCCTGGCTGGGTGTGATGTTAGAGCCACGCTGCCCTGGCCTGCCTGGTATTGGGAGTGGTATGCAGTACACTGCCAGGGATCCAGGGGAAAGCCTGAAATCTGAAAGGGGATGGAATGCTCAAGGGGTCTCATTTCCTACTCCCCCAAAGCCCCCGCAACTTGGTTCTCCTTAACCCACCCGGAAAGATCATTCACGGGGCATCTGTGGCGTGTCCTCACTAGGACCGTGAAGAATACCAGAAAGCATGGGGATGGGCCTGCATGTGGGCAGCAGAGGCAGTGGAAGGAAGAGCATTGCCTCCAGCCTCACTGCCCACACTGTCCTGGGACCTTGCACAAGTCGTTTCGGCACTGAGGCTCGTTCGCTCCCCTTGGGGGATGATGTCTACCTCATAAATTAGGGTGTGAATTAAATGAGACAATACATGTCAAAGAATATTTAAGGCTGCCACCTGTCAGCCATTTGATACAAGCCAGGCCCTGTGTGCTAAGTGCTCTGTGTGAACTATTTCAGCGGACCTTTACAACTTCCCTGAGAGGTAGGCATCATGTCCTCAAGTTCAAATGAGGAAACAGACTCAGCAATGAAAGCACCTACCCAAAGTCACACAGCTCATAAGAATCGGAGCTAGGAACTACACTCAGGTCAGTCAGACTCCACTGCTCTAATCTTTGTTCTGCTGCCTGCTGTATGGTAGTTGCTCAAAACACATTACATAACACGTCAATGCTGAGCTGGGGGCTGCTGGCTCTCCACCCAGGAGGCACATGGAGAAGAGGGCTGAGTTTTGGCTGAGAGGGTTTAGGAAGCCTTTCTGAAGCAAGAAGTGCTGAATCTCAGTTTTGCAGGATGAGGATGGATAAAGGCAAAATAGAAGCAAGGCATTGCAGACTGAAGAGAAAAAAAAAAACACAAAACACAAAGAGCTGGAGGCAGGGATGACCCAGGCAGATGGGCAGAGCATGGCAGCAGAGACTGGCCAGGCTGGAACTGGAACGAAATGGAGACTGGCCTTAGTGAGGGATGGGCCATCTGAACCATTATCTTGGGGGCCATTCTACCTGGGATCTTTTCTACCCACACCCCGAGAGGCTCCTGCGTCTGCTCCTTTGGTCACATAATAAACATGGAGAGAATCAAGAACCACGACTATAAAGGCCCAATAGCCTCTCTCTCCCCACAGCAGGCTCAGAACCCAACTCAATGAGCAGGGGTTTTTGCCAGCAGCCAGTCTGTGTGGCAGGGCCGAGCTGCCAGGCCCAGATTCCAACTGAAGCTCTGGGATGCCAGGAATCTGCATGCTTCCCTATGCACATAAGTTATCACCACCCTCAGCCTGGCATTAAGGTTCCCAGGAAGGAAAAGGCGGAAAAATGAGGCCTCAGGACATGAGCCTGGTCCCTACCTCACGGACGTCACATTCCTCACACCTGCTGGGATACTGTAGGTACTTCCTTAATAACCTCTTGTTGAGTTGAACTACACAGAAGATTCTTCCACTTAAGAACAAATCAGGAGCTTGATACATCTGGATTAAAGTCCGTGCTGAAGCCTGTGGTTTAGTCCCACCTTAGCTGGAAGGACCATTTGCCTGTTTGCCTTCTGGCCATGAAGTGCCCCCCACCCCCACAGTCTCTGCTTCAACCTCTCTCCCCACACCCCAGAAGCCCCCTGCACCCTGAACTGCATATCTAGTGCCTGTCCCTCCTCCAGGGTGAAGCTGAGGGGATCCCAACCTCCTCCACCTCCATCTGCAGGTTCCCCCAGCGTGGGGCTGTGCCTGGGCACTGCTCCAAATGTTTAAAGCTATAATGCCCTCCCCACCGTCTCCACTCCGCACCAGAGTGCAGAGTCTCGGCCCAGACCTCAGACCCATGGAGAAGGGAAAATGGGCATGATTTAAGCAACTCTGATCATTGGCTCACCTCCAGCCCACCCTTGGGTGCTTTTCTGGAAGTAACAGGACCTGGAGGAGGGAGGAGGATAAAAGCAGAACTGGATAAAGCTCTGTTGGTTCCATGGTCTCCCCCCAACCCTCTCCAGGAGAAGGGCAAAGGGGCAATGATGAAACGGCTTTGGGGGGATGGTCGATCGTAGCTTCCACACTAAAGCTTCATGAGACGGGCACAGGGACACCCATTTCTTCACTTCCACCCACAAGTCTATGGGCAAACCAGTTATCTCTGTAGAGCCCCAGTCTCCTTACCTATTAAATGAAGACAGTAACCAATGACCACATACGAAGACTGAGTGAAAAATACATGTGCTTAGCAAACTGTAAACACCCTTAGAAATAGCAGACATTTTTCATAATCCTGGGAGGTAAGAAATTCAGATTAGAATATGTGGTTTGAAGGGAAAAGAAGACCGAGGAATCCATTCCATTTGGCGAACTTCTTTCCACACATTCTAGGACAAAACACAAGTCTCCAGGTATTTAAAAAGCGCTGATGGAGACCTACTCCCTGGTCTAAAGGTCTCAGTCCAGTGAAGGGTAGAGCTCCACCCACATTTCTACAATAAGGCAAAACAAAATGTGTTACTGAGGAAATCGCACAGAGAGGATGGGGCATTTCATTCTGGCCTCATAGATCAGCAGAGACTTTTATAACGTATTATAACATAATACTTATTACCATAATAACTATGAGTGCTTGCTGTGGCCCAGGCCATCCTAAGTATTTACACGGCCATTTCATTTCATTTGCATAAAACCCTATGAGTGGGTTCACAGCTAACAAAACTGAGGTACAAAGAAATTCACTCCTATGTTGGCCTTACAGCTGGGAAGTGGTGGAGCTGGGGTTTAAACCCATCAGGCTCTGCTCCTCTGGCACTCAAGGAGCTGGGTCAACCAAGACCAGTCTCAGACAGACTCTGTGTGACTGAAAGGCTCTGATGAGGCCTGCAGCAATAAATCACTGAGGGAAGGAGTTGACTCACCCACGGCTTTTCCTGCCGTGGCAGCTCTGACTATTGGCCCAGGGTCCCCATCTGATACTGCCTCTGGTTGGTCCTGGAAGTTGGCCATGCCTCTACACTCCCAAGGCTCCATGTGGGCACCAAATATCAAGGGAGATTGATGTACATACCTATATGGCAATGTATATTTACGTAACAGATTACCCGTAGACCAATTGTTCTTATTATAAAAGGTAGTTCAATATCAGAGGGAAAAACACTCTCAAATCCCAGCTCTGCTAGTCGAGGCTGGGTGACCTTGGGCAAATCTCAGCCTCTCTGAGCCTCAGCTTCCTCATGTGTGAGATGTGGGTAACAGGCAGTCATTGCAAAGATGAAAGCAGATAATACGTCTAGTGCCGCACCTGGCACACCGTAGGCTTGATAAATAATGGTTGAATTGGATGACTTTACAAAGGATTTCCACTGGAAAATCATTTTCTTCACAATAATATTCAGTGGTACTAGTAGTACTTTTAGCTAGCATTCATCTGCCACTAAGTTAAATCCGTTATATGCATTACCTCATTTAATCCTTAAAGGATCGTTTCATCCTTTGACTTAGCTTCAGGACAACAGCAAGGGTATGTCCAACATGTTACTCTTACTCTCACACACGTATATATGGAGAGAGAGAGAGGAGGTCAAAACCAGCTAATATTTATTTGGCACTTAATATATGCCAGGCACTGTTCTCAGTATTCCACATTCAGTAACCTATTTCATCTTCTCAAAAATGTGCCTGTAAGGTAAGTACTACTTTATCCCCATTTTACCAGAGCTTGAGGACAGAGAGGTTAAGTACCTTGCCCAAGGTCACTTAGTCAGGATTCAAACCCAGGGCTCATATCCTTAAGCACTACACTATATGAAAATAATGAAAGAAAAGTCACAGCATGACTGTTTAACCAAGCCCCAAAACCCAAATTCTAAGAACTTCAGTGTGTTGCTTGTCAATCCCCCTCCAGCCAAATCCTGCCATCATTCCCTTTCTGCCAGTATCCACTGTCACCCTCACCCCTGTCCCTTTGCTCTTGCTCCCTTGCTCTGTCCCCCCTATGCACGGGCGGGAAGTATCAAACTAGTGAAGTTTTTAAAGCCCTGGTCATCTCCTCATGGGGTCTTAGTCTCATCCCCTAAAGCCCATCCTGTGCAAAGCCACAAGGGTCGTCTTCCCATACATGGCACTTTTCTGCTCAAGAACACTCACAGACTCCCTGCTGCCTAGAGCTGAAGACTCTATGGGTCCAAGAAGAACTCCTGGGGACTCAAGATCCCCACTATTTGGCCTGGCCTCCTTCCCTGTGGCCCCGGGCTCCTCACTTGCTGGCTTACAAGTCCCAGCGACAGGGCTGGTCATTGAGGCCTTTCCTGACCACTTATTTAAAATGACAGCCCTCCGCCATCTGCTTCCCTCCACCTGCACCCAGCACAGCCTGTCTTCTTCCTGTGGCAGTTCACCCACCTCTCATCACCTGGCCTTGGACCTTTACCTTGTTCACTGTCTCTCCCTCCACACAGCAAGGGATTTTGTCCTGGTGTTCTTTTTCCCTGCTGTAACCACAGGACCTAGAACAGGTTCTGGCACAGAGTAAGAACGCATAAATACTGAACAAATAAATGAGTAGACATTTAAAATGCCTAAGCAGAAAATACCCAAACAGAACAATAATGGGGAAGGGTTCGCATACCTCTGGCCTCCCTCTCTATTCCTGAGGACATTTGTGGAGGACAAGCTGGAGATGCCTAGATTAAATGTCTGGAGGCCAAAGCCCTTCTTTCCCATCCTCCCTAGGATTTACAACAAGAGTTGCCCATGAGACCCTGGGCCCTCATCCTCCGTGTTCTGAACTTATATACACACAAACAACACACACACACTTTTTTCCTCTCTCTCTCTCTCTCTCTCTCTCTCTCTCTCTCTCTCTCTCTCTCTCTCTCTCTCTCTCTCTCTGTCATATTGAAGGTTGTCTGTATCAGTTCTAAACTCATCTGTCCAGCCTCATTTCCTCCTACCCACCTTGAAAGGGGGCCATTTCCCATTTCTCCCGATTTCAACACCCACTAGAGATGGTCTCTTCTTCCTCCCACTTACCCATCTGCACTTCATCCACCCTTCAAGATCCAGAGCAAATGCAGCCTCTGTCTCACCCTCCCCCACCCCCTCCTCCAGGAAGCTTTCCATCCCCTGTCCAGCCCCTAGAAAACACTCTTCACACCCACTGCTGTCTCCCCCAGTCATATGGAAATTAGTCATGAACTACCTTGTGACTTGCCTTCTCTAAGTGAGCTAAACTGTTACCAACATCTCCTCTTACTTAATTTTTAAAAACACATATGTCTTGTTTTCCTAAGTATCTTGTGAACGCTTTAGGAGGAGAGGCTGGGCCTTAAACCATATCGTCACTCCCTTGGCAGACAGGCTAGGGCACACAGTAGGGGTTCAATGTATGCTTCTCAATTAACTGCCCAAGGTAAATAAGTCACCTTCCTAATCAGGTTACTTCCTCAATTATAGAAACCTGGACTGGCTTTTCCCAACGCCATGAATTTTTTCTTCAGGGCCTGCCCTGACCTCGGTTATCTACAAACTCGTCCTCCATGGGCTTGTGTTTTCAAAGGGTGTTAGATCCATTCTAATTGCACTCCCTGAACTGGGCAGACGAGTATGACTGGAAAAGAAATGATATGTAAACTCCCATAGGTCTCAAAAAGGAAAGTACATAGTTATTCCAGGCAAACCCAGACATTCAGAGTGTTTCAATTTCCTCAAATATTGGCGTTCAACAGAGGGTGGAAACATGGTATACGTGTTAGGTGGGTCACAGCAGAAAACCAACACTTGAGGCCCAGCTCAAAGTAAACTGAGATTACAACAAAGGGTGAAAAACTCCAATTACTAGTGAGCTTTAAAGAGATGAGTCAGGGAGGAAGGAGGGGTCCTTGTTTACTGAAGACCCTCCAGGTGTGGGACCATGCGAGCTCTAAAGGAGGGTCCCCTTGTGTCCCCACTGCAAGGTAAGTAGGCTGTGACTAGCCCAGTTCACACCTGAGGAACTTACTGAGGTCAATATGGCAGCATGAGGCAGACTGATGACTCAACCAGGTAAGTCAAACTCCACAGTGTGACAATCAGGACTCCCAGATTATCTATGCTTTCAAAACGTTCGAATAGGAAATACAGTCACTAGCTTTAAAAATCAAAAAGCACAGAAGGTCACGGGAAATGTGTCCTTCCTACTCCTGGTCCTGTCTCCCCAGTCTGTCCCCACTCGCAGACAGATAGTCACTATTGTTAGTTGCTTGTATCTAGTCCCTGTACATACACATGCACTCTATATACATGCAAATACAAATATATATTCTTTTCTTTACATAACTGGTAGCAGACGGTACACATTTTTCTGGGCCCACTCTTATCTTCTAAATGAATGGACTTGGAGTAGGGCAAGGTGAACAGAGCGTCTCTCCATAACTAAAAACATGTGCATCTGTGTGACAGGCCCATGAAACAAAGGAAGGGGAATGTTCTGGAGAACACTAGTGGAGGGAGAACTGAGTCACCATGGACACCACTGATCCGCTGCTGATCCAGGTTCCAGGCCAACCAGAGAAGAGCTCTGGTGGTTGGGGCAGGTGGCGAATCAACCACCCTGACAGTTGTGAAAGCCCCACTGACTAAAAGCTCTCACAGGCCTCGCTGAGCATTTCATCTTCCAGAAGAGAGAGGAAGCGTCCGTAGAAACAGGACAACTAGCCTAATTCCCATGGCAATGCTCAAGTGACCAGAAGGACACAGGGTCTATAGAGGAAAAGCAATCGTGTCCTCGGAAACTTGTGAGACCAAAACGGGGAAGTTGGTGCTTGAGGCTCTAAGAAAACAGACTTCAAACGGGTGAGAGAAGAGAAGGGCTGAGTTTGAGGAAGTAAATGATTCAGACTCTCTGAAATGCAATTCTAGCTTTGCAATTGGGAGGAGAGGTGTGGAGGAGGGAAGAGTAGGGGGATGGGAGGGAGAGGCAGAAGGAGGAGGAGGAGCAGAAGGAGGGAAGTGGGCAGTTCACCACAACGGTTGAAAGCTGGACTCAGGAGCAAACTGATTAGATTCTAATTCCCCCTCAACCCCTTCCCAGCTATGAAATTTGGAGTAAGTCAACTAACCCCTCTGTGCCTTAGTTTCCTCACTGGTAAGTGGGGAGAATGACAATATCTACCTCATGGGGTTGGCACAAAAATTAAATGAGTTAATATTTACAAAGCCCTGACCCCAGTCTTGGCTCACTGTAACTGCTCTATAAATGGTACAGAATAGGAGCCATGTGGCACAGGAAAGCCTTGTTAAAAAGCCCAGGCCCATCATGAGGAGAAGAATTCATAACCAAAGAAGACCCTGAGACAGTGATACAGGGCCCGTCCCAGAGTGTCAGCCAGAGGAGGCAAGCCTGGGACCAGCTGAGATCGCACCACATGTCCCAGGGGGCAGGAAGGTTTCATAGTGGGTGGTCATCTTGCGCCAAGAGGTCCGGAGGCATAAAGGGTCCCGAGAAATTGGACCTCGGCTCCCACGCTGGGCACATCACAGCCACTGTCAAAGAGTTACTGACGAGTAAAGATCAAATGTGGAGATAAGACAGAAAGCTGAGATGGGAGAAGTGCTTGGCTTTTCAAAAAGGATATTTAGATACTTTCAACGACTTCAAGTACCCTGGCCCAGAACGTTGGAATTTCTTGCAGATGAGACCATTGAACTGCCGATTGCATCGCTGCGGGGAGGGCAGGGAATACCTCAAAGCAGTCATGGAGCCCTCTGGGAACTGAGAACCTGTGATGTCAAGACCTCACTTCTTTCTGTGATAGGATACTTGACGGTTGATGGAGAATCGCAATAGACTTGGCCTATCTAGATTCAAGAAGGAAACTGGTCACAGGTCAGAAAAGCAAAAGGGCCAAGACTTAGGCAAGGGGTAGCTTGGACTACCATTCCCAAAGTGAGCCAATTAAAGATCATGCCGAGGGCTCCCTCGTGATGAGCATTTTATTAGGGACTCGAGTGATGCTATGGAAGGCACACTTGAACAGGATCTTGAAAGAGCTCAGTGGAACAGCGTTGCGCGAAATAGAAATTTCAGAACAAATAGAAATTTAACAGGAACGGTTGTTCTGAATCAGACAGGAACAGAACAGACGCTCTCCATTTAAATCCTAAAGCCACACACGTTCTAGGACACAGGCGAAGCAGCTTACCAACACCACATGTTAAAAACATCTGGTCAGCAATAATGTCAGTGAGTCAACGGTGTGGTGTAGCTGCCAGAAAAGCTGATGCAATCTTGGGCTGCATTAAGAGGAGTAGAAGGACCTGAACTAGGGAGGTGATAGCTCCCTTCCTCTGCTGTGGTCACACCACACCACAAATACCATCTATGGTCTGGGCATTGCCCTCGCTGTGTTAGAATATTGGATTTTGTTCAGAGAAGAACCACAGGGGAGGTAAAAAGATCTGATCCTACATGATGGGTGGTTAATCTGGAAGAAGACTCAGCAGAGAACAAAAGGGCTGTTTTTAAATATCATATTTCACTAATTAGAAAATGTAACTTTTGTTTTCAATTATAACACGCCTGAAAACAGAATGTACCTTACAATCCCCTATCATCTGACAATGTCTCTAGGCCAGGAGGCAGATGTAGCATACTTGTCATTGCCTCATTTCCATTGTCACATGGAAATTTGACTGTTATTCTCGTGGCATATCTGGACAGCAGTAACCCTCACTATTTCAGGAGCCAAAACATCTAAGGACCATTTGAGGAAGGAATGTGAATCCTGGGTCTTGACTAAAAACCCTCCATTGGCACCTTCTGATAAAATCAAGAAAGCAACGTCATCAAGACTTACATAATGGGTATCAGCAACTAGAAAAAAAAATTCCAGAGACAAGAGAGATTAAGAAATACATCACCACTTTACCAGAATATAATAACGTGCCAAAAAACCACATTGATGACTCTGAGTCGAAAAGTGATTCAGAACAAGGACTTGGATCGTGCAAGTGAAAAACTTTAGAAAAGCCATAACCAATTCGTTTTCCTTTTTATGTGCATGCAAGAGTGACATGGAATGAAAATGTAG
Organism: Rhinolophus hipposideros; assembly: GCF_964194185.1. Lineage (NCBI taxonomy): Eukaryota > Metazoa > Chordata > Mammalia > Chiroptera > Rhinolophidae > Rhinolophus > Rhinolophus hipposideros. Next base: position 39,791,446 of record NC_138056.1, read on the forward strand.
GTCTAAATTCTAAAATAATTATTTCAGTAAATATAAAATAAAACTTTTAAGTGATAACAAGACATGGTTCCACAGTTTAACTGGAAGCACTTTTTCTTTCTTACCAATAAAATAATGGCACATCTTCTAATTGATGGTATCATAGATTTAATCAGTATCTGAAGAGCTGTCCTGTGGAAGAGAGATGAGACCCCCATTCTCTATGACATCAAGGAGGAAGAACTGGGAACAAATGCCAGAAGCTATGGAAAGCCATCAGGGAGGTGACAAGAGGAGCTGTCCAAAGAAGGAACAAGTCACCTCCAATCTGTAAGCCCAGGCTGGAACAGCCTTGGGGTTCTGAGGTCTGACTCGAAGACCTCACCATGCAGAGAAAGGCATCATGTTTTCTTTGTTGCACACATAGGTGCTTTGACTGAACCATTTTCTTAAAAAGTCACTAGTTAAGGGTAAAAGACACTTAGAGAACAGGACCAACTGGAAGGCCTGAGGCAGAGAGGAGCCCTGCCCACATCTGTGCTCTAAGCCTTTTGTGGGCCAGTTCGGGAAAGGGTCGGAGGGGAGGACCTACCTGTGTGCCGAGCCCCTGTGCACATTGCCCCATTTAATCCTCACAGCCACCCTGTGAGATAAGAATTATCACACCCATCTCACAGAAGAGAAACTTGAAGCTTAGAGAAAGTTAAGTGGCTTGCCCAAGCTTTCATAGCGACTCTGAAAACCACGATCCGTCTGTGACAAATAAAGGAAACTCTGGAAGTTTTGGTTGGCGGAATGAATGACTTGAGTGATCAATTGATCAATCAATAAACCAACTTGGTCTCATATTGGTAGAACTGACGCTAGGAGAACAGAGACGAAAGCCATTTCTGTAGCCCCACCCCCATCAATAGCTCTCACGGGCACGAAACTCATGCTGTTTGCTCTTTGCAGGAGCAATTTATTCCATCACAGAAAGCAAGGGTTTTTCTGAGACATCATCTATGGCAGAGAACAGGTGCCGGCGGCCCTGCTCAAATGTCAAAGCTGCCAGCACACCAGGTTGCCATGTCTCCCACCTGCTAGGTTAATACTGGAGCCCGCGGAAGCTGAGCTCAGCTTTTGGCCCCTCCCCATGGCCAGGATGTCCACGGGCCTGGGGGAAAAGCTGAGAAACAGCCAACCCACAAATGTGTTCCAGCTGTCAGATGACATCAGGTCCAGCCGCAGTCCACCAGCATGCTCAAGCCCCCTCCTTTACTGGGGAAGTCAACTCAAAGTGTGCACCAGAGACCCGGGGCAGGACACACCTTCAGGGGGTATTCAGGTGCTTATGAGACCACGGAAGGGAGAAGCCATCATTTCAGGTCATGGCCCACAATGCATGGCGAGAACAGTTCTGAGGCTTACATAACGGACTCTAACAAAGGAGGAGGGGATCACCAGAGTTCCTGTCCCATCCCAGCTTTGCTGCCTCACCCACCCGCAGGCAACTCCTGCTCCATAGGTACCCCCGCTCCCAGGGGTTCAGCACCTGACTCCCCTATTCATTCCTCTCAAACTAACCTTGGGGAAGGAGAATGATCGGTACAGGGGGCTTAGCTTATAGTGAGGTGGTAAAATGTGAGGCAGTCACCATTTTCTAAAAAGGACGGAGCCGCCGACGCTCAGAGCAGGCACACTTGGTGGCACAGAAAGTGACAGATGTCCCATTTTCTAAGACCCTTATTGAGGAGTTCTAAAATGGGCTGTTCTCCTTCTAAACTGAAAGACAGGACCTCCCACACTGACTCTCTTCACACAGAAGGTTGCAGGCCAAACCAGGACACAGACAAGGCCTTATCTGGGTCCAGCCTTAACTGACCCCCTCCTGCCCCACCCCCACCATTCCCCACTCCCCACACACTCCTTGGTCCAGATAACAGTTGCGGTCTGGTCAGTGTACACGTCCAATTTATGGAGGGCAGTGCAGGCTGCCTGACAGATGGCTCACCCGACTCCCCCACAAGTTGATCTGCCTGAAGGTTAGCTCTGACCATTCCTCTCCAATGGCTTCCCACTGTCTGCTTGGTTAGGGTCATGCCCCTACCCCCAACATTCAGGGCTAGCCTAATTCCAGACTTGATTTCCACAGTTTCCCTAAACAGCCCCCACATTTCCACCATGTGGCACCCTGAATGTACCCTCACTTTCCCACTTCTCTTTGTGCTATACCTCTGCCTATCTCTGCCTATGGAAATCCTTCCTATCTTCCAAGGCCCATCTCAATGACCAAGTGCCACCTTCTCCAGGAAACCTGCCCTGGTTCCCACATATAGTGTGACTCTCCAAAGCACATTCGTGCTCTGTCTTGATGTGCAAGCATTGTGAGCTTATCTAATGCACCTGCCTCCAGGAGTTAGATGAGCTATGTGCTCCTGTCATTCCTCACAGCGCCCCCAGCATGGCAGCTGCCCCTGCTGTGAGCTCAGGAGCCTTGGCCAGAGGTGCTTGCTTGCCCTGACAGCACACTATTACATCACTTTCTGATTCCTTCCTCCACCTATTCCCAGGTGACTCATCTCCCATTCTCTCAAGGTTCAGCTCTGAGCTGACAGCTAATCAGAGATGAACTAATCTCTGTTGTCCTTCCCAGTTAATATATATATATATTTAAATATATATATACATACATATATATATGTATGTGTATATATATATGTACATATATATATATATATATATATATATATATATATATATATAAATAATTTTATTTTCTTTTTTTGCACAAAGGTGCTCTCTGGAGACAGGGACTAAAAACAAAGGTGGGAATTACAGGCCCCAAAGGCTCTGGGGGAGGTATTTTGGTGAGGAAAGATCTTGTATCACGTGGTCGTGTAAACCAGTGCTACAAATACATACATCCTAAATTCAAAGAACAGGAGAGTGGTTAGAAAGGGGGTGGGCAGTGGGTGAGGCTCTGTTCTTCCAAAGGGAAGGCCAGCTGTAAGTAGGGCTGCCGGAGACTGATCACAGGATCACAGCCTGGATGGAGACTAATAGACTTGACTCAGACCTGGGTGACCTTGAGCAAGGCACCCCCAGGCCTCTGCTCAGTATCAAGAACCCTGTGAGCCTAAGTTTCCCCATAGGTAAAACAAGGTGGCAAGAGGGAGAACTGGCTACCAGAGGGCCCTTCCATCTGACATCCCAGGGTTCTGTGACTCATGGCCCCCACCTCTTTCTCCTCCTGGGAAGGCAGTATCATTTCCAACTGTACTAGTTCTACTCCCTCTTCACCTTGAGCCCCACCTGAGTCCAAAGGGAAAGAAACCACTAAAGATCTCCCAGCCAATCAGCAGGCAGAATGGGTCTCTCCCACCACAGGTGGAAGGAAGGGGGAAGGTGTTGGTTTCTGTGGACACAAAAATGCTACTCCCATTCACACCATCTGTCTCAGCCCAGAAAAAGGCAGTCAGCTTGTTGCCTTTGCGTCTCTGACCTACCTTTTTAAGAGATTACAACTGCCTGCCAAATTTCAATGCTACCCTAAAATCAGGACATATAAGGTCTCTGTGTCTGGATCTGAAGGGTTTCAAAATGGGTAGAGTGAGAGCGATGAAGAATGAAACTTGGACGCTACGTAGACTGTATTGTGCAGCCATGCCAATTAAAGATCGAAAATAGCCTCTCTCTTCTCTCACGCTGAAGATAAAGATGAAGTTTCAGCAATAAGCAGACATCGACTAGGAGCTTCTGAAGACATGACAACATAAGGACCTCAGAGAGCAGCCATAAACAGCCCAGAGTCCTCTCCGAGCCGCCAGCAGCTTCCCGCTCAACAATGGTGGAAGGGTGGGGGGCAAAGGGACAGAGAAGGAGGTGATGCTGAGAGGCTGGGGAGATTGGGAGACGAGGCTCTACATAAGCAGGAGGAGATAGGGGAAGACAATGGAAGAAAATGGAGAGTGGGTTGCCTTCTGCAAGGAAATGAAAGCTCAGGGATCCACTGAGAGGATTTCCAGGAAGCCATCCAGAGGGTTCCATGCCAATGTCACTCATTCTGTAAATGGGTCACTCCTTCGAAGTAGAAAAAACATGACATTGTGGAGAGCCAACCTATGCTGTGCCCTTCGCAAACATTTTAATTTCATCTCTACATCAATCATTGGAGATAGGTATAACTACTTCCCTTTTACGGACTAAAACGCTAGAGATCATGCACTTGCCAAGGCCACTTAGCGAGGATTCGAACCCAGGTCTGTGTTAGTGCAATGTCTCTGTTTGTCTGTATGTTTGTGCCTCTATCATCTGCACCTAGAACATGCCTCTGAGCTTTATTCTCAGTGCCCAGACTCTCTACATGTCACATGCTGGTTGCTTCCCAGGAGGCCAGAAGAGAAGCAAAGGGAGAAACAGGCACAAAGCTATGCCTACGGATGCACAGGAGACTGGGACAGCAGGTGCTACTGAGGAAGAGAACCGAGGGACGAAGGACAGGGGAAGAGGGAAGGCTTCCTTTTCATTGAATTCCCTTTGCATTAAGTGACTATTTTACCATGCTTCCATTTACGTGTATGGGTGCGCACCACGCGTCTGCGCCCGTGTGCCGGGGTGAGTACCACACATCTCTGCATGTGTCTGTGTGTACCATGCATTTATATAAGTATGTGGGGGTGAGTACCCTGTATCTGTATATGTGTGTGGGTGGGTGAGTCATTTTTAAGAGAGCCCAAAATGTCAGATACAAGATAACAGACACACCCAAGCTGGAGGTGGAAACCTGGACCAAGCAGGAATTTTGGGGTCCTCTGGTTATACCAAGCCTGGAATCCAGAAGAAACCTGAGACTTTATCCAGAGCCCCCTTCTTCTTTCACAACAGAAATGTGTCACAACTCCAGGCAAATGGATGAGAAGCTCTTCCAGCATGACCTCAGAGTCCCCAAGGCCATATCCAGTTTCAGGAGCCTCACAGGACATTCCCTAAGGAGAGGGATTGACGGAATCCTCTCCTTGAGAATCTAGAAAGAGGCCTTCCTGACCCTCTACTATTATTTTCCCTTCCATCCAGCTCTCAGACTCCTTCCTCCTCCCAGAAGGGAGCTCCTGACTCTTATTACCCTTGTTTGCATCAAGTTGTGAAAAGCCCAGCTGTCCGGATATATGGAGTGTCAGCACCCTGACTTTACAGCAGCCATGGCCCCCCACCTCTGCTTCCCTGGGATGAACAGCTGTCCAACAGAAGGGTCAGCAGCTCTGCCAGGGCCCCGGAAAACTCTAGACACAATGTGCTCCAGGGAGCAGCTCGCCTTAGTGACCAAAAGTCCAAGTGACGCTTTTCGAGGCACTTCTTCATCCTTCCGTACACCTCATCCTCCTGGCCCCAGATACAAGTTAAACCCTGAGATCCTGCAAGTCTATACCAACACAGTCAGTATTCAGATAAGTAGCCAAGGCCAGACATTCAGAGTCATGAGAGCAAAGACATAGTTTCCACATCTTAACACATTGATACTACAGTGGCCAGGCCAGAACGGGATGGCCATAGACTCCCACTCCCATCTCTGGCATGGCCGAGCTTCTGGACTCGGTGTGTCAGGAGCTTGGGCCTGCAAATGTCCCATAAACCTGCTGTTGTGGCAGCTCAGGGACCAGGGGCTGCCCCCCAACTCCTTGCTGCCCCCCAACTCCTTGCTGCCCCTTCCTCTTGCTGCCAGCAGAAAGGGTATCTCTACTGGACATCCCCCACTGCCCAGGAAGGAGACGAACCTGAGCTTCAAACCAGGAGGAAATAAGTCACTGTTCTTGGGCCTGCCTTTATTTCCAGATTCCCCAAAGAGAAATCTGACCAAGCCTTGGAAGGAATACAAGTGCTACAAGGTATCTGGGCGGCAACTGGGAGGAGGGGATTGAGGATGGGAAATTACAGACTTTCAGGGAAGAGAAATACTAGTGCAAATGAAAAAACGCACTAAAAATCCCAACCCCAAGAGCATCAGCACCATCCATCCACACACAGCACTCCTTGCCAACCGCCACGGAGACAGGACAGGTTTTCCTGTGATGATCATGATATTTAGATGCATTGATGGGGTCTACGCAACTGCGTGTAAGAAACGATACCACGCCTGGTATTGACAAAAGGCTCTTCTTTGGGGGCACAGGGATGGACGCTTCCTCAACAACTGATAAAGGAAGCTTCTTAAAAATCAGACTCCATGGTGACGTGATCCTGCAATGTAGGTCTGTTTACGATCAGAGAGCCCATGTTCCCTTCTATCCCTGCCAGCTCTGAGTTTCTGAGACCAGATGATTAGAAAGGAGGAGCCTTATCAGCACAGGGCAGACTAGCCATGTTTTCTACCTCTGGGGAGGATACAGGGAGGAAAACAGAAAATGGTGGAGGGAGGGGTCAGGGCCCCCCAAAGTGAGATGACCAAGGTGATTGGCTATTAGTCACTTTCCCAGGAAGACAAGACTGGCCATCTGAGCCTGGAGCTTTGCCCTGCCTGCCTTGTCTTAACATACTACGTCATCCTGTCTTTCTCGGATAGCTCAACTTCCCTGAGTAAAAATAAATAAATAAAATGAAAAAATCAAAATTGGGAGCCTAACATTAGAACAATTTCACATTGAAGAAATCAAAATGAAATTTTCAGGAAGGAAGGGGAGGAAGTAGAATGGGAGAGAAGGTGGGGCTACGTGCATTTGCATAGCTTGCCGTCTCCTGAGCTCCAGCTTTCTTTGTTTTCGAACTTTTAGAAAGTCCAGGTATGTTCTCTAAAATAATATCATAAAATAAATAAAATAAGTAGATATCAAAATTCCAATGGCTCGGTGACCTTATCCACACATATACTTGTACCAAATGCATGTGTAATTTTGTCTATCCATCCAAATCAGTTACAAGAAGATCTGTTTTTTAGGAGGAAAAAACCCAAATTTGGGATTTTCATTAGAAAAATAAAGTATTTTTACTATAAAAATTTTGGGAAAATACTGAGAAGTAAAAGATAAAGGAAAACAATCAACCCTAGCCCTGACATCCAGAGAGAAAGACTTAATATTTTGGTATATTTCTTCCTAGTGGAAAAGACCATCTACGGTTAAGAAGAATGACGAGGAGGAGAATGAGGAGGAGGTGAAAAAGAACCCCTTCAGTGAAGGGCTGTTTGCAGAGAAGGGTCCTTGCTGGGGGTGGGGGTGGGGGGTCAGAAGTCTATCCATGTGCCCAGCACCCTGAGGAGATGAACAGGGAATCAGGCGTGGAGCTCGTTATCAAGGGAGGGAGCATACCTTTTCCTTTCCCCTGAGTCTCTGGTCTCCTTCACTAGGACCCCACAGACATGCCAGAGGTGATACTATTATATCTTCACCACAAATTCAGACAAGACACTGAAAGGTCAACTGTTCATGTTCTGTCACAACCTGCCAGTTGCAGATACATCATGATTTGAGAAAGGCTCCACAACTCGCCCAGGTGTGAGGTAGGTTAGAGAAGTTTCCTGAAGGCACAAGGGAGGAAGTACTGTCCCCAGAAAGGACACAGAGAAAGGTATACAGTGTTCTCCTTGCCGCCCAAATGCCAAATGTTTGGGTCATAACGTGGTAATCCCTGTGGCTGGGTAAGTCAGGATTCAAAGCTCTGGCACAAATGACCTCAGTCCCTGTGAGCCTCACATGTGACCTGGGGAGGCCAGTTGCTGATCAGGGCACAAATGTGGCTGGCTGGGCTCCCCACCACAAACCAGAGCGGCTCGAGTAACACAGCAAATAGTTCTCTCATTATTTCAGGATGTTTACAGACTGACGTTTGCTGAGAAAATATCCACACACAAGCAAGTCATCTTTTTTTTAAAACCTCTTATCTAAACACAGGCACGGGCAGTCATACAGCGACACGACAGGGTTCATTCATTCAAAATGCATTTCCTGAGTGGCTGGGACACAACTGGACAGATGTTCAGTGGGCATCAGCCCCATCACAGACACAGCGCTGGGGATCCAGCATGGCATAGAAGCCAGCTCTACTCCCCAGGGGTTTGCTGTCCAATGGAGGAGATGGGCACGTAAAATGGAGGAGTAACAGTTGGCTAAAAGGGGAGACACTGCTCTAGCTTAAAATAGGCTTATAGGCACGAATGACCAAATGCAGCATACAGACTTTGTCTACATCCTGATTCGATCAAGGGAAGCTGCATATAGATAGAGAGACCCCCAAAATTACTGTTAATTCTGTTATATCCAATAATGGCAGTGTGGTATGAAAGAGATTGCCCTTTCTAAAATATGTGCATACACACACACACACACACACACACACACTATATTATATAGGGGCAAAATGACATAGCAGAGATTTGCTGTAAAATATTTCAGGAAGAAAGAACAGAAGGAAAGAAATAATGAGAGAGTGAGAGAGAGAGAGAGACAGAGACAGAGACACAGACAGAGAGAGAGAGGATATGAAACCAGTCTGGCATAATCTTTTTTTTTTTTTTTTTTGGCATAATCTTGATGACTATTGAAGGTGGATAATGAATATATGGGGCTCATTATATTATTCTCTCTATTTTTATGTTTGAAAATGTTGATTATATTTTTAAATAGACGACTGCAATACATCATGGTGGATATCCTAATGAAGACTGGCGTAAAGACTAAGGGAATACAGAGCAAAGAGAATTTGTGAGAACCAGAAAATAAATCTGCCAAGTTCACGAGTTTTAAATGACATTCCATAGTGGAATGGGAAGACATATTCACAAATATTTGCAGCAGGTCCCTGAAAAACATTTCTTTCGACCTCATTTCGTTATAACGTTGATGAGATGCCAAAGGAACTTAACCCTTGCTTAAATCAATTAGCCTATGATAAAGTGGTTTCACTACACATTGTTTCACTTAAAGTCACAGAACCTAACGGTGACATTGAGGACTTACTGTACAATATAAGGTAGGGAATAGTAAGCACAGCAGGGGAGCTGCACAGCCACACCCCCAGAGTTCAGAGGATGGCCACAAAGTTTTTCTGCTTCCCTTAGTGTTTAACTCACCACACAGACCTCTCTCAAGCAGACAAGGCCAGTAATCCTAGGTTGGTTACTCACTAGCTGTGTGATAGGGGCAAGTTTTAACCTTTCCGAGTCTCAGTTTTCTCAACTGTAAAATGGGAATGACCCCACCTACTTCTTCAGAGGGCTAATGTGGGGATCAAATAATATAAAGAATGAAAAGTCCCAGCATAATGAACAGTATTCCATTTCCTGGCTCATTAAATACCAGAGACGCTTAGCCCTGGGAGGGCTTCAAAGATTAGCAACATTCAGTCTAAATCTTCTTATACGCATACCCCACCCCTCTCTCCAGAGTCAAGGCTCACCACCAAGAAGGCAGGACTTCTACCCTTCATTAGTAGGCAGTGAAAGGGGCAGGCCCATGACTGGGGGACACACCCAGATGGGGGTGTAGACATGAGTGGAGAGAACAGAGACATACCCCAAACCTAAGCAGAGAGGGATTACCCAGCTGTTCCTCTGCTCCTTGCAGCTTCAGGGAATGGCCTCCAATGACCACAGTTACAACCAGCCTTAGTCCTTGAGCTGATTCATGCTAGAGCATAACCGGTTGGGTTATTAAAATAGTCACAGGGATGTAAAGTACAGCATAGGGTATATCGTCAATAATATTATAATAACTACCCCAAAATAAGACCTAGCCAGGCAATCAGCTCTAATGCGTCTTTTGGAGCAAAAATTAATATAAGACCTGGTCTTATTTTACTATAAGACCCAGTCTTACATAATATAATATATAAGACTGGGTCTTATATTAAGATGTCTTATATTAAGATGCATTAGAGCTGATTGTCCGGCTAGGTCTTATTTTCGGGGAAACACAGTATGTGTATGGTTTCAGATAGGTACTAGGCTTATTAGGCGATCACTTTGTAAAGCATATAAATGTCTAATCACTATGTTGTACACCTGAACTAATGTAATATTGTATGTCAACTGTAATTGAAAAATAAATTTTTTGAAAAAAGCTTTTTACAAGTTTGCTACCCCTAACACACACACGCACACACACATACACACAGTCTCAGGCCCCTCCCTAAAGATATAAATTAACAAATAAACAAACAAATTAATAAATAAATACATATGACTGGTTAGTATTAAGCTAATCGTGATTCTTTTTTAGAAGAAAGGGATGAGCAGAAAGCCAGAGCCCAGGTCCTGAAGAAAGAAGGAAGTAGGGATAAAAGCGATGTCATTTTTTTATGAAGGTATAAAAATTGTAATTTTTTACTCCAATTGTAACTCTCAGTCACCCTATAACTATAAATGTATACTCCAACACCTGCCACCCGCCACCCGCCCCCCCAAAAAAAACAAACTAGAATCACTTCTAAGGTAGAGGTTATTTCAGCTAACACAGTACTCCATGACCATCCCAGAAATCAACTGTCAGAGGCCAACTCCATGGCACAGGTACGCTTCCCCTCAAAATAGCACCCAAACAATCAATCCCTTCCAATCCTAGCATGGTCAACACCAGCCATCACGCTAGACCGGAGGACTGCTGGGCAAGGGCTCTGCGGTTAAACAACCTAGGATAACATGGGTCAGGTTCAAGTGCTTTACCAAAGAAGCGTCCCCTGACTCTTTGGACAGAATCTTTTCAGAGACCCGGAGCCTCCAGGCAGCACGGGGTAGGGCCATGATCCTGCAGCAGGGCACGCCACGTTCCACAGCCACGGGACACTGGGCAGAGCACTGGACTGAGCTCCAGCACTGAAACCCTGGCTCGGCCACTTTCTGGGTGACTGTGGGCAATCACCCTACCTGAGTCTGTTTCCCCATCTCTAAAATCGGGAGGGCAAAACTGCGTTTTTGGAGAGTAACCATGAAATCGGCTGGAAAGTGCCACAGGGTAGGACCTGTCCCCCAGCAGGCACTTAAAAAAATCTGTCTTCTGTCTGCCTAAAGGCGAGTTCTTGCTGCCATTAGAGTCTCCAGAGCATCCGGTGCGCTACCCTGGAGACATGAGGCCCACTTTTTGGTCCATTTGCCCTGGGAAGGGGACAGGAACACAGCTGGCACAGGTGCCAGGGCACCCGGGCATGCAACAGTCAGAGGGCCCACCTGCCGCTGGCTTTCTTACCTTGGGACCCAGTCAGAAGGGTCGGGTTAGTGACTTCACCTTCACCTAAACCACTGAAGATTGTCGTTGAGCAGGCAAGACTGACGACTGCAAGGGGGTCTGCAGGCTGCTGAATGCCCTCCTCCCCCGCAGGGCCTGACACGCCTCCAAATAAAAGCTCTTTGGCTTTAAGAGCCCAGGCTTCAGAATAAACAATGTGGAAGGAGACACACGTTTACTCTGGTTTCAACACGCCTCTTCCCCATCCAGCAAAGGCCATTCCCAGCTCTGCTGGCCTAGGATAAAGTTAACCCCACCTGCTCTGGCCTAGAAGCCAGATCAGTGGTGGCCGAGTGTGCGGACAAGACCCCACTTCTCCCCAGGGCCAGTGGGGCACCTGCAGAGTGGGCGCCGCGGACGCCCCGGCAGGGGTGCCCCTGGGCCTGGGGGGAGCTAGGGTTGCGGTGGGGCGCGCGGCGCCGACAGGACAGCGCCGCGGTCCCTCCGGCCACCGCCACGGCCCCGGCCCCCGGCCCCAACCCGGTCCCAACCAGCAGGCAGCCAGGCCACTGACATGTGGCCCAACTTAACTTCCTGTTGTTAAGGAGGGAGGGGGGGGGCAGTGAAATGTGAGGAAAGAACGTGAAAGGCGCGGAGCCCAAATCGTGGGAAGCGAAGTTTGGGGATGGTCTTCCTCCCTGGGGCAGGCGGGACTGCTGGCGCACCGCGCCCCCTCCATGTCGACGTTTGGCGATTTTCGGGGCTTAGAATTGCCGCGTTTGGGTGTGGACGGGCAGAGTAAGAGGTAGTTCAGGGTCCGGACGGAAGGCTGTAATTGCATTCGAGTCCGTGCAGAGACCGATCCCGGCAGCGCCACCTGCTCGCCCCGCGCCCAGCCGGGAGATGCTGCGGCCGCACCTGACCCTGCGGGGCGCGGGCCGGAGTTCGGAGTCCAGTCTCCACCGGCACGATTCCCACTCGCGCCTGGCCGCGCGCCCTCCCCGAAGCCCTGCGCGGCCCCCGCCTTACCGACAGCCGCGCTGGCCACCGAGCCTCGGGCCAGCTCCTGCCTTTGCCTCGGACGGCGGGCGCCGCGATCGGGAACCGCAGGCCGCCTGCGGAGCCGGGCGCGAGCAAGGCGGCCCCACGCAGGCTTAGCCCTGCGAGCTCCCGCAGTTCTGCGCTGCGCGGCCCGGGGGGCTGGGAGCCGCCCCCATCGGCAGCGCGGCCAATGACAGAGCAGCCGGGACGCGACTCCGCCCCTGGCCCACGGGCTGCAACCAATGGCAAGGCGGCGCGGAGCCCACCCGCTCCCGGCCCGCCCCGCCCCTGGGGGCCAGCTGTCACCGCGGCTGCTGCGGGCGCACGTGGGCTGCAGCTGGACCACCAGCTCAGGGAGGGGCCCGCGCTCCCACCTCGACCAGCACAGGTCTGAGACCAGTGGAGGGCTGACGGGCGGGGCGTGGGGAGGCTGCGCGATGGAAACCCAGGTGCTGGTGTTCTAGTCTCAAGGGAGAGGCAAGGGCTGGGCCTCGTGCTCCTCCCCGGCCTAGGCAACTGGAAGGCAAGCCTCGTCGTCCCCTTGTGGACTTGGGAGAGCAGCTTAGCACTTTCAGTACCGGCTGTGGACCTCCCTCCTTGCTTTGCATCTTGACCACCCTGGGCGGCAGCGAACACCCTGCTAGCTGATAGGCTCCTCCCCTCACTTGGACTGCCTTTACTTAGAACAAAGCTGGTGGGAAGAGGAGTGGTGGTGCAGACCACCTATGCTACCTAAGAACCCTCTTCTCCAGGCTGTCAAATGGCTGGCTGCCTTAATTTCTGTGCTGCCCCTTCCTGAGTTGCCCATCGCCCACAGCTCCAGGAGCACCAATCACAGAAAACACAGCATGAATGGTGTGGGCCCTAGTGAGGGCTGTGAAGCAGCTTTGCACACTGTAAATGTTGCAAACACCTTGCAGTGATCATGAAACAAGGATCCCATGGGCAGGAGTCATGTCTTACTCTCTGGGGGCACCCAGGGCCCATCATAGGCTTGGCCCAATGTAGGCATCAATAAATGTTCTTGGAACTGAGCTGAGCCAGGGGAGGGGAACAGGCAGGCCTGGGCAGTGAGAAAATAGCATTGTGGCTCCAGGCTGCTGGAATTTCCACTGCACCAGACCACCTTTTCCCTGGAAAGACTGTGTTCCCCTGCCAAGTAAGTACCAACAAAGCAGTTTGCCCCCATCAAACGTGGGGCTTGTGTTTTTTTCTCTACTCCTTACCGCGTGATACTGCTCCAGGACTTTTGGGTTTTCCCAGGGATTGTCCTACTTGGAAGCTCTCTTAAGCATCTTTGGAGTTTGAGCAACTTCATGCAGATGAACTTTCAGCAAAAGCTGTCCCTGCTCAGTTTGCAAGACTCAGTCAGCAGTGACTTGCAGAGGGCAGCTCTCAACGCTGATAAAACTCTGCCTGTGATGCCAGTGGATGGAGTGTTGTCTATGCACATTATCTCCTTTAATTCTGGCAATGGCTCTATAAGGTATGCATTCTTATTATCATCCCTTTTACAGATATGGAAACTGAGACTCAGTGAGGTAAAGCAACTTGTCAAGGTAACATGATTAATAAGTATCTGAGTCTGGATGTGAGCCCAGAGCCATCTGATTCTAGAACCTGCTTGTCTAACCACTGTGCACTAAGACCTCTACAGCCCTGCCCATACCTCTAGCGTGCTGGACCGGCCAGCTCTATTTCTGAAGGACCTGCTCTGGGGCCTGACCTGCCCAAACATTCTGCTGCGATCAGGACTGGGCACTGTCAGAGCCAGAAGAGGAGAGCAGCATGGCCCTGCCTTATGTACAGTGATACAGAAAAGCTGAGACAGAGAGGAGCTTCAGCAACCAGCATTACCTCTGCCGCCAGCACAAGGCCTCACCGGATATAATGCCTCTTGCTTCTGGTCTAGGCCTGAAACACCCATGTTGACGATGGAGATGGAGACAGGTCATTCATTTATTGCACAAATGCTATTGTGAGGTGGATGTGGTTTCGGCATTCACGTCACTCACAATACAGCTGATAAATGATCAGAAGTACAGGGTACTATGGGAGCTGTATTCTTGATTACTTTTATTTTTTATAATTCCCATCAACTTATCTATAGCGCAATGTTCTCCAAATTAAACAAATTTAACACTACTGCAGGAACACTGTCGGCCAACTAAGTTGTACAGAGATAGCATTGCTCAGTACAGAAGTTCTAGGAGTTCAAAAACTAAAACTTATCAGTGTGTTCCTAAGACCTCTGCCTCCTCTCCCCCTGCTACTCCCAAGCTTTCTAACTCAGGGACTTAGGTAAAAAAGACTCTTGCTGAGGGGTGAGATTTTCCTTGGATACAGGGTAAGCTGGGAGCTGCTGAGGGCTAACATGACAGGGAGGTAAGCCTCTTGAGCCAGTGGTCAGAGCCACTCACACAAGCACCCTTGCTGGCCATTTCCCTGGGGGGTGGAGAGGAATGGGGACAGGAGATCACAACTCCCCCTCTTCTAGACAAAGCAGTAACCATAGGCTATCCTGTGTCTGGGAGTTTATAAAACGAAGATATTCAAAGAAAAAAATCATGCAATGTTAGAACAGACCTTAGAGGAAATATCTAAGCCCCTCACTTAACAAATTAAAGAAATAAATTTTTATGTCTATGAGTTTTTGTCTCTCATTTGTTTGTCTTGTTCTTTTGTTGTTTTTGGTTTATGGTTACCAGAGGGTAAGGAGGTGGGGGGAGGGAGATGAGGGTAAGGGGGATGAAATATATGGTGATGGAAGGAGAACTGACTCTGGGTGGTGAACACACAATGGGATTTATAGATGATGTAATACAGAATTGTACACCTGAAATCTATGTAATTTCACTAACAATTGCTACCCCAATAAATTTTTTTTAAAAGTGTCAAGCAGTTTATAACCATTTTTTTAAGCTGCTGCAGCATGTTATTAATTTTTCTAATATAGCTGCATTTTTGTTAAGTTGATATGTAGCAGGAAAAAAAGATTATAAGAACATAAATAAAATATGAAGAGTGAAAAAAAATAAATTTTTAAAAAATGATACTCCAGAAACAGAAAGGCACCTGTGAGCATCACAGAGTGTGGGAGTGGGTTCCAGGTCTCCAATGCCCCTGCCTCGCTCTTAGCATGTCAGGCAAACTCAGCTTCTTTATGCCACAGCCCAGTATTCTATATTTAATAACAACCTCTTCCCAGCCCACTCTCCTAGGATGGCAAATGTGTGCTTGTGAAGGTTGTCTGGGAGATGCAGATGGCCACATTACATCAGAGGAAGAGAGAGAAGGAAGGCTCAGATTCATCCCTAATAATACCTGCATCTCAGACTGGAAGCAATGGGTCTCAACACCACCACGTGTGTCCCCCCCCGAAAGAATTCCAGGTGGTGTTCCCCAACATCACTGGTTATCCACCTGATGGAGTTCCAAGAGGGGGCTGCAGCGGTGTTAGACTTGGATTCTTTTTATTTCCAGTCCAACAGTTTGCTTGAAGAACAGTCAGAAATGAACTAAGCGGATTCCTGATGCAGAGATTTTCTGTAGAAAACCTGTAGAAAATCCAGGTGCTTCTCACAGCATTTGAGTGGCAGGGAAAGGAGTGGCAGGAAAAGGAGTTATCCCTTGTGCCTCCCCCTCCAAATGAAGAAGGGTCTATGCCCTCTGACCTCATCCTCACGGGCAAATATTCCAGGAAGAGGTAAAATGCCCAAGCTGCAGTTCAGGAGGAGGAAGGTTGGTTTCTGTCAAGTCCAGTGACCTTGTTAAATGAAGAGAAAAGGCCCGAGGCCACCTTGGGAACTATCTTGGAGAAGAACTTTCTAAGCCAGGAAACAGAAACATTTGGAACTCCTGCAAACAGACTCAGGATTGTGTGAGAAGCAAGATCCCTGGGGATCTTGTTGCAGCCGTAATCATCCTGATAGGCCACAGAATGCACCATTTTTCATGGATAAGACATAGAGACATGTTCAAGGTCACTAGAAACTAATCAGGCCTACACACTTACAGTGCATTTTCCAGAGACAGTTTGGGCAAGAAATGGCACCTGTTAAGTCAGAAATGCCCCCAGAGAAGGCACCACAGCACTTTGGAGAATATGTGCATGTTGGCAGCAATGATGAGAAAATCAGTGCTGGGGAGCTGAGGTCATGTGCCAACCAGAGCAAACAGAGACGGACAGAAAGTGGGTGTGCAGATTGAAAGAGGAAGAAACACAGGGTCCCAAAGTAGCCTAGCCCCAGCCGCAAGTAGCATGGTGAGACACACACACACACACACACACACACACACACACACACACGGAGCCAATTGTGAAATCCAAGGGCATAATTCTGGTCCCTAGAGACACAAGAGACTAAACAATGCCACAAAAACCATTGCAGCTTACAGAGGGCTGGGCCACACCTGCAGCCCAGGCAAACTCCTGTTCATGCAAACCTAAAGCCCATTCTAGAATATACTGCTATAATTGAATGGAGCTAAGGAGGAAGCTCCTGAAGCCTCCACAGAGCAACCGGCCAGGGGCAAGGATGAGGATACTCTTCATTGTTCTAGCCCGTGGAGGGGATTCACTCAAGCTTATCTGTCTATCCATCCATCATACCGTTTCCCCGAAAATAAGACCTAGCCGGACAATCAGCTCTAATGCATCTTTTGGAGCAAAAATTAATATAAGACCCAGTATTATTTTACTATAAGACCTGGTTTTATATAATATAATATAATATAATATAATATAATATAATATAATATAATATAATATAATATAATATAATATAATATGTACCGGGTCTTATATTAATTTTTGCTCCAAAAGACGCATTAGAGCTGATTGTCCGGCTAGGTCTTATTTTCGGGGAAACACGGTATATCCAACCCATAAATATGTACAGGGCCGTTATCCTAAGAGATATCATAGCTGAGTACTTAGCAGCACCGACTCTGAAGTCAAGGTATCTGAGTGTGAATCCCAGCTCTGCTACTTATTGTGTGACCTTGGACAAATGACTTAACCTCTCTGTGTAGCAGTTTCCTCACCTGTATTAGGGGCACAGTAAGAGGGAGCTATGTATATAGAACAGTGCCTGATACATAGTAAATGATATATAAAAGTTTTTACATAAAATAAATTGGGGGCTTATATTATTAAAGGTATAGAGAAGAAGAGGCGATAAGAGGCATTGTCTAAGCCACCCCAGGTCAGGGACATAAGCACTCTCACCACTAAGGTTGTGTGTATATCTCTCAACCACATTTTGACGTGGATTCTATTATCACCCATACCTTGGAGATGAGAAGGTGGAATCTTGGAGGGGTGATGTCACTCTCCCAGGGTCTGCTAGGAGCCAGCATATATATGGCAGGGTGAATCTGACTGGCTGATTCCTGAGTCTGTGCTCTTTATACCCTCCTGTATTGCCTCATCAGTGACTGGTCCAACAGACATGCATTTGGTCCAACCAGATTTCTTCTCAGGATCAGCAATGAGATGTAACAGCAAGAGAACTCTGTCTTTCCATGGAAGTCAGGGTTACCAGTAAATGCATTCCACAGGCAGTAGAGGGGATCTGACTACAATAGAAGAGAAAGAGATGCCTGTGACTGAAGAGTCCGGAAATAAAAGCTCCAGCCGTCTTTCTTTGCAATTCTCCTGGCTCTGCCCTCCTCTGTGTTGGCTTTGTCTTCAGGCTGGTTTTCCTCATTGTAGCCAGTGCCAAGAGCTCTTGTTGCTGCAAGCTACCTTACACAAAAGAGAACATTTCTGACCCAGCATTCCAAGCAGGAGTCCTGAGATCCACTCTGAATGGATTGGGTCAGTGCCCACTTGAACACATGCCATAGCTGGAGGACGAGAATGTGCTGGCTGGCACTAGACCTGGGGTGGGCTTAGCTTCCCCTGAGACTCACAGGCTGCATGGGAGAGAAGTAGACACCTGAACGAAAGTCGAGTACAGTGAGGAAGAGAGGAGGGGCTATAAATGGTTCTATGTTGGGTAGATATAGCAGATGCTGCTGGTTTCCCTATGTGCCACTGACTTTCTATTGCAAGCACCTAGGGCACTCTGCATGTGGGCTTTCTCTAGCTTCAGCAGTAAGCTCAGACAGTGCACAGGACTCGCCAGACTCTGGGAGAACAACCTTCAAGCAAGGGTGGGCAAGAGTTGGTGAATACATACTTCAGATGTCTCACCACTCAGGTGGAGTATCTTGAAGGTGTGTGTTATCTCTCTCTCTCTCTCTCTCTCTCTCTCTCCCCCCCCCCCTCTGTTAAGAGGAACCTACTTAAAAACTATCTGCAAAGCAAGGTGTCTGTACCACCTACCCACTGTTTCTCCAATGGGCCTGGACCATAGCCATTGACTTGGGCCCAAATGAACTCACAGAAGAATTGATGCTTTTTCCCTCTTGGAAAGTTATGTCACCCTGACCTCCTCTCCTATTGTTGATTCCACACTCCCACCCCACCCACAAGCCATTTCCCATTAAGCTTTTCTCTAGGTTCAGTGCATTTTGTAGCAGACAAATACATTTTAATTAAAGTTAAATTTCTGCCCAACTGCTTTTCTTTTCAAATCTCTCCCCTGGAAGCAGCTTGGATGGCAAGAGACTACCCAGAGCAGCATAGCCTCTAATCCATTCAGAAGACATCATTCTTCCCCTTGTCAAATAAATGGGGGCTGTAAGGGCACTTAGAGTATTACCATGCTGGAGCTGGAGCCCCTGAATAGAAGAGCCTAAACCAGCTTCACAAGTCAAGTGCTCGTGGCAAACACTCAAACTCCAACACCCTGGCTTCCAACCTGTGCTTTTCCAATATCGTGACTTTGAGCAAGCCAGGTGAGGGAGAGAATAACCTTTACTTAGTGAGAACAGAGTGTACATCAGATGAGATGACACACACGAAGGTATATTGTTGGCTGATTAAGTGTTAGTTACTTTCCCCTATTTGTGAGTGTGGTGGCTTTGTATTGTAGCAACTTACTAAGCTAGAACTGGGTTTCCCAGAACTCTCTTTCTTGGATGGTTCCAAGTGAGGCCTGGCAATAAGGGACATGTGCACAAGATTAGGAAGGTGGAAGTGACAGCAGGCTGTGCACTTGAAAGGTCAGTGCAGGGCCCCGGGCACTGGCATGGAGCGTCCGTGTTGTTGGTGTGGGGCAGTGGCCAGATACCTGGACACAGCCTCCTCCAGCTCACACAGGTCCTCTTCCTCCCACTTCACTGAGTCCAGGGCCGAGGCCTACGCTTCAATTTGGGAAACGTGCAAGTTGCTACTGAGTGTCACTGGTTGTCAAGGGTGAAAGTGGTGAGAAATAGACACCAATTCCAGTTTCTCCTAGGGGATTCCAGGTTTTCTGAGTTCCAGTTTGCTCTTGATTTCTCTCACTTCACAGCCAAGGTTTTTTCTCAGCTGCCAACCCTACTGACCGACTCAACTTCAGGCTCACCTACGGTTTCCAGGCGGGAAGTCCCGCCCATTCTCAGGAACTTTTTTGTGCTTTCCCTTTCCTGAATCCCAAGATATAAACTGTTTTCTGTTCTCCATGATGAATCATTTCCACAAAGTAACGGCCAACACTACCAACCACCGGGGTTCAAGGAGCCGATTTCCCCAATTTCCCGACCAACTTTTCTCGGATTCAGGAACAGAAAAGCGAAAAAAATTCCCCAGAATGGGCGGAATTCCCGCCTGGAAACCCTAGGCTCAGCAGTGGACACAGAGGCAACAGCATTCCATAGACCTGTTCACCAGCTCCCACAATTATTTGAACTCTAATTGCTATAATAATCCCTTATCCCATATCACATTAATCATTAATGGTTCAGCTTTCTTGATCAAATCCTGATTCAATAAGCAAAAAAAAAAAAAAAAAAAAAAAACACTACTTTTCAGATACCTATAATGGGCCCATATGTGACCTTATTAATCTTCAAAACACCCACATAGGATTACTTCTAAAGGTTACTGATTAACCTCATTACGTCCATTTTACACTTGGTGTGTTAGTCAGGTTTCTCCTGAGAAGCAGCACCGAAAGGAGATAGATAGATAGATAGATAGATAGATAGATAGATAGATAGATAGATAGATAGATATAAATAGATGATAGATGGATATTTATTACAAGGAATTTGCCCATGTGATTATGGAGGCTGAGAAGTTCTATAATCTGCCACTTGGAAGCGGGAGATGCAGGAAAGCTGGTGATGTAGTTCCAGTCCAAGTCTGAAGGCCCGAGAACTGGGGGAGCCAGTGGTGTGAGCCCTAGTCCAAGGGCAGGAAACTATCAACGTTCAGACGAAGCAGTTAGGCTGACAGAGTGAATTTTCCTTTCTTCTGCCTTGTCCTCTTTAGATACTCAAAGGATTGGGTGATACCCACCCACAACGGAGAGGGCCATTAGCTTTACTCAATCCACAGACTCAAATGCAAATCTCATCAAGAAACACCATCACAAACAAATGAGAAACAAAAACTCATAGACACAGACAATAATTTAGTGGTTACCAGAGGGTAAGGGGGGTGGGGGGAGGGAGATGAGGGTAAGGGGGATCAAATATATGGTGATGGAAGGAGAACTGACTCTGGGGGGTGAACACACAAAGGGATTTATAGATGATGTAATACGGAATTGTACACCTGAAATCTATGTAATTTCACTAACAATTGTCACCCCAATAAATTAAAAAAAAAAAAAAAGAAAAAAGAAATACCATCACAGACACACCCAGAAATAACGTTTAACCAAATATCTGGGTACCCTGTGGTTCCGGTCAAGCTGACACATAGAATGAACCATCACACTTGGAGAAACCGAAGATCAAGGAGGTTAAAGACCATGTCCTAGTAACTAGTAGAACTAGGATTCAAAGCCTGCTCTGTCTCCCTCTTGTGCCTGAGTTCTTGTCACTTAGTCACCCTGGAACAGAAGCACAGATCTCATTCACTATAAAAATACTGAAAATATGATATGTATTTATTAGAAATAGGAAAGACTCTGAAACATATTGGTTTAAAACGTTTAAGATACCAAAGACATGGCGACAAAAAGAGATGGACATAGCACCAAAGGTGTACAAACACTGCCAAGAGGGAATAAGCTGTGGACCTGCTGGTCATGGGGTAAGTCGCACGTTAGGCAAGCTGGTCGAGGTCATGTCTCAGCTGAACGGGACTGATCCCTCTCTGTACAGGCCTGTCTGAAAAGAAATTTGACTTCTGGCAGAAAACAAATGCAATAGCTGTTTCTTTATACAGTTCACAACTCAGCACCCTCCCACTGGCCAACAATCCTTGAGCGTCCAACTCGTAGAAAATCAAAGAAGCATTTGAGGGCTGCTCTGGGTTTGTGCCCGAGAGTCACAGGATCCCAGGACAAAGCGGGAAGGCATGGCCGCAGCAGCCTTCTAAGAATGCCTGAGAGGCCAGCCCTTGAGGTTTGCTATTTCCCTGAGGACCGAGGGAAGCGTTTTAGAACTGTGGCTGCCCTGTGGACATCATGCAACAAAGCAAATTTATGTTGCATGGTTCACTCAGGGCCGAGCGGGAGGAAAGGAACCCCGGAGAGGGGCAGAGAGAGGCTCAGGAAAAATGCGTTGGATCACCAGCCCATGGGATACAGCACGTCTCTCCCCATTCCTCCCTCATCCCTCCTGCCCTCAGGGCACTATGCCTGCTGTCCTCCTCCAAAGGACCCTCCCTCTTCTTCTCCCCTATGAGGACTGTCACTCCCTTTCGACTGTGCTCTCTCTAGGTCACCACCTGGAGAAGTCTTCCTTACTGCCTTGCTACACGCTCCTTCCACGTTCTGCACTTACTTGGGAAGGTCCACATCCTCTCTAGGTGTTTCTTACACATCTAGAACATCTCTTTCAGAGAGGGCTGTACCTCAAACCTCTTTTGCTTCTGTGTATTAAAATGGGCAATCAAAGCTGTGCCCAATCAAAAAGAAGAACATAAAAATATAGATAATCACATCGCCCAGAGATGTGGAGCAACAATACCTAGGTGGCTGTGGACCTGTTCACATTATCAATACATGCGCCTAGGAAATCATGTAGCTATCGACACAATATGAGAGAGGATTAAGAGTTTGGGCTTTGTAGTTAAATCAGCTTGGGTTAGAATCTCGAATCTAGCTGTGTGACCTTGGATATATTAATTAGTCTCTCTGAACGTCAGTTTTCTCTTTTGTAAAATGGGGATAGTAAAGTTATAAAGTTGCCATAGGGTGTTCTAAGGATTAAATGACATGACCCACATAAAACCCAATAAGGATGGGATATAAAAATCATTGTGTGTGTGTGTGTGTGTGTGTGTGTGTGTTAAAATACACATAACAAAAAGTTCACTATTTCAAGGTATAAACCTCAATGGCATTTAGTAAACTTACAATGTTGTGCAACTATCACCACTATCTAGTTCCAGAACATTTTTATCACCCCAAAAGGAAACTCTACACCCTTTAGGCTGTCACTCTTCATTCCCCTCTCCCCTAGCTCCTGGCAACCACTAATCTGCTTTCAATCTCTATGGAAAATCACTTTCTCTTCAGCCTTTGTCTCTCTTTTAGTTTTTTCCTGACAGCTTGGTCAACCTCTCTCATCAAACAATCCAAATCAAACTTTTAAAAAGGAAACAAACAGAAACAAATAACAATAAAAAAAACCCAAACATATAAAATGTGTTGGCCCTTCCCCTCGAGCCAGTGGGCTAACAGTCTCATCAAACCTGTTGAAGAATGATGGACCCACGCTTGATCTGACTGCATTTTCCAGGCTCGCTCATCCTAAACCCTATAACCTGACTCTTGTTAGAATGACACCCTCCTAGTTGTCAAATCCATGTTCTATTTCCAGCATTCATCCTCCTGAATTATTATGCACCACATGACGCTGTGGACGATTCCCCCTACTTGGAACCCTTTTTCCTTAGATTCCAAAGTCACTAGTTCTATCTCTATGGCCACTCCACCTCAGTCTCACCTACTGGTACGCGCTCCTGCTCTTCTTCCTCCACATATCTCCTTCAGTGATCACATCCATTGCCCCTGCTTCAGCTACCATACAGATACTGACGACTTCCAGCCCTTTCCTGGATTCCAAATTCATATGCCCATCTTCCCATTGGACTCCTAAATGTCCTCAAGATGTGCCAATTCATCACGTCCTAACTGAATTCTCCAAAACCTAGTTCATGATCTATATTCTTAATCTCACTAATGGTATACAAACAATCCTATTTCTTAAACTAGAAATTTCAGAGTCCTCTGTAGTTCTTCTCTTTTTCTAAATCTTCTTTTCCAACTAGATAAAAATCCTGTCAATATTATAGTTCAGAAACATCTCGAGTCCCATTCCTCCTCTCCTTATTGCCACTGTCTTAGTTTAGGTTCCTAACACCTCTTTTCTTGACAGCTACAATAACGTTTTCTTTTTGGTCACATACGTCCTTTCCATAACTGTCAGAGTTATATTCTTAGGATAGAAAAGTGATGGTGTCATTCTCCTATTTAGATGTTTTCATCTCTCATTGGTTCAAGCCCAAGTCAGAGCCAATGAGATGCAATTCTGGGCTTTTATTTGAGCTGCACGGAATCAGACCTCTTCGTGTTCTTGCACTGGACATGAAGAAAGAAGGTACAGAGACTAGAACTACTGCATCTTGCAACCAAGGGGAACCTGAGAATGAAGCCATCACTGGGGAAAGAGGAAATCCTCACCCTAGTGACATCTTTTGAGACCTGGATCAAATCCTACCCAAAAATACATTCCCTCTCACACACTGTTTTCTTAAAATAGTATAAGTTGGTTTTGTGTTACTTGCAAACTAAACTCCCTACTCATTACCATTTGGGCTAGTGTTCCTCAAATTTTGCCAAACATTAGAATCACCTGAGGAGCATTTAAGACTCCCACTGCCAAGTAAATTATAACATCTGAGGGTGGGAGCCAAGTATCAGTAATATTTAAAGATCTTACATTGATAATGTATGGAGAGAACCCCAAAGATTCCAGCAAAAAATTATTAGAACTGATAAATGAATTCAGTAAAGTAGCAGGATACAAAATTAATACTTAGAAATCTGTTGCATTTTTATACACCAATAACAAACTATCAGAAAGAGAAATTAAGAAAACAATCCCATTTATAATTGCATCACAAAAAAATACCCAAGAATAAGTTTAATCAAGGAGGTGAAAGACATCTGTATTCAGAAATTTATAAGACATTGAAGAAGGAAATTGAAGAAGATAGAAATAAATGGAAGCATATGCCATGCTCATGGATAGCAAGGACTAACATCATTAACATGTCCATACTACCCAAAGCAATCTATAGATTTAATACAATCCCAACAAAATGCCAAAGGCATTTTTTCACAGTACTAGAACAAATAATCCTAAAATTTATATGGAACCACAAAAGACCCCAAAGAGCCACAGTAATCTTGAGAAAGAAGAATAAATTTGAAGGTATCACATTACCTGATATCAAACTATACTAATAGGCTGTATTAATCAAAACTGCATGGTACTGGTATAAAAACAAACACAGATCAATGGAACAGAATAGAAAACCTAGAAATAAACCCATGCCTGTGTGGTCAATTAAGGTATGACAAAGGAGGCAATACTATACAATTGGGTAAGGACAGTGTCTTCAGTAAATGGTGTTGGGAAAACTGGACAGATGCATGCAAAAAATAAACGAAACTAGACCACTTTCTTACACCACATACAAGAATAAACTCAAACTGGATTAAAGAATCAAATGTAAGACCTGAAACCATAAAACTCCTAGAAGAAAGCATATGTAGTAAACTCTTTGACATTGCTCTTAGTAATATTTTTTTAAATATATCTTCTTGGACAAGGGGAACAAAAGAAAAAGTAAACAAACAGGACT
Organism: Rhinolophus hipposideros; assembly: GCF_964194185.1. Taxonomy (NCBI): domain Eukaryota; kingdom Metazoa; phylum Chordata; class Mammalia; order Chiroptera; family Rhinolophidae; genus Rhinolophus; species Rhinolophus hipposideros. The sequence continues at coordinate 39,816,514 of NC_138056.1, forward strand.
ATATCAAACTAAAAAGCTTTTACACAGCAAAGGAAACCATCAATAAAACTAAAAGACAACCTACTGAATGGGAGAAGATATTTGCCAATGATACATCTGATAAGGGGTTAATATCCAAAATTTATATTAAAAAAACCTCATACAACTTAACAACAAAACAAACAAAACAAACAAACAATCCAATTTAAAAAATGAACAGAGGGCCTGAATAGACATTTCTCCAGAGACGACATACAGATGGTCAACAGACATATGAAAAGATGCTCAATGTTGCTAATCACCAGAGAAATGCAAATTAACACCACAATGAGATAGCAGCTCATACCTATGGGAATGGTTATCCTCAGTAAATCAACAAACAAGTGTCAAGGATGTGGAGAAAAGGGAACCCTCATGCACTGCTGGTGGGAAAGTAAATTGGTGCAGCCATTATGAAAAACAGTATGGAGGTTCCTCAAAAAAATGAAAAATAGAACTACCGTATGACTCAGCAATTCCACTTCTGGGTATCTATCTGAAGAAATCCAAAATGCTAATTTGAAAAGGTATGAGTACCCCTATGATCACTGCAGCATTATTTACAATAGCCAATACATGGGAGCAACCTAAGTGTCCATCAATAGACGACTGGATAAGGAAGATGTGGCACATATATACAATGGACTATTAACCATAAAAAGCAATGAAATCTTGGGGTGGCCGGTTAGCTCAGTTGGTTAGAGCGCGTGCTCTTAGCAACACGGTTGCCGGTTGGATTCCCACATGGGATGGTGGGCTGCGGCCCCTGCAACTAGATTGAAAATGGCGACTGGACTTGGAGCTGAGCTGTGGACAACGACTTGACTTGGAGTTGATGGGTCCTGGAAAAAACACACTGTTACCCAATTAAAAAAAAAAAAGTTTCTAGAGTTTTCTTTTTTTTAAAAAAGCAATGAAATCTTATCATTTGCGACACACTGGATGGACATAGAGGGTATTATGCTAAGTGAAATAAGTCAGACAGAGAAAGACAAATATCATATGATTTTACTTATATGCGGAATCTAAAAAACAAAATAAATGAACAAAACAGAAACAGATTCATAGATACAGAGAACAAACTAATGGTTGCCAGAGAGGAGGGGGCTTAGGGAGCTGGGTGAAAAATGTGAAGGGGTTAAAAAGTACAAGTTGGCAGTTACAAAATAGGCAAGGGGATGTGAAGTACAGCATAAGGAATATAGTGAATAATATTGTAATAACTATATCTAGTGCCAGGTGGGTACTAGACTTATCCAGGGAGGATCATTTTGTGAGTCATTTAAATGTCTAACCAATATGCTGTGCACCTGAAACTAATAAAATATTGAATGTCAACTATAATTGAAAAATAAATTTTTTTTTTAGATCTCACATGATTCCAATGCACAGTGAAGATTGCGAATCACTGCTTTAAGCAAAGCAAGCTGCTTCCTTTGTGCTTCCCCAGCTCCCTACCTACCAACTTCCCAGAGCTCTTTTCATACTGTATTATTGGCCTGCCTCCCTCTTTGGATTCTCAGCATCTTAATGGCAGATTCATGTCTTTATCCTTCTGCCTTGCACATGATAGTTTCTCAGCAAGTGTTAAACAAATGAATGAATGAATGAATGAATGAATGGGACAAGTCCATGACTTCTTGTTTTGTATTTTTTCCTTCAAGGCACCTTATACTGAATACAAGTTTAAGAATGTTCAGTCTCTGGAGACAGAGTGCTTTCCCCAAATTCTGGTTCGATGTAACTCAAGCTAAACTCCATTTCTCAGTGCCTCCTTTCCTCATCTATAAAATGTAAATAATAATAGCATGTACATTACAGTGATATCTGGATTTCATAAGTTAATACATATAAAATTCTTAGAACATTGTTTGGTATATAATAAATACACAATAAATATCAGTTCCTTCCTTCCTTCCTTCCTTCCTTCCTTCCTTCCTTCCTTCCTTCCTTCCTTCCTTCCTTCCTTCCTTCCTTCCTTCCTTCCTTCCTTCCTTCCTTCCTTCCTTCCTTCCTTCCTTCCTTCCTTCCTTCCTTCCTTCCTTCCTTCCTTCCTTCCTTCCTTCCTTCCTTCCTTCCTTCCTTCCTTCCTTCCTTCCTTCCTTCCTTCCTTCCTTCCTTCCTTCCTTCCTTGATGACCAATAAACATAGACCTCCTGGGTTGGCTAAGAGGTGAATGGGAGGTGAGGTGGGGCAGACAGTGAAGGTAGATGACTCCTTGCAGAATCTCATATGACTAGAAGGGGACACACAGTGGGAACAGGCAGAAGAGAGGGTGGTTTATGGTGTTGTCATTTTTAAACTGAAAGCCTGAGCATGTTTAGATGCTGAAGGAAAGAACCAGGTGACACGTAGCCACTGAAATGTCAAGAGGAGCAGATTCAACACCTGACTATGGCTATCACAGGAGATAGCCATGGACCAAATGGGGAAGGCTGTCTGGAGACCAGAGGAATCACAGAAAGGACGGGTGCGGAGATATTCACACCTATATGTGCTTTGGATGTTGTTTTGCTTTGTGTGCAGTGTGTTAATTTAGGTGTATTTTGTTCAGGTGATTGGAAGTTTACTGTGCTGGGGTGGTGAGCCAATTACGGCATGGTGGCAGAACAAAAGACTTGTCAAGTTCTCAGCATTGCTGGGCTGGCCCTGCCCACAATGCCAACAGCGCACAAGCAAGTGTTTTCGGAGCAACCTGAATAGAGCTTGTTATTTGGACTGAGGCAGTAAAGGGCTATTGTTTTGGATTATTCATGGAAGAGAATTCTGTTTGTTTTAAAGAAACTCTTACTGCCTGAGGGGAAGAGAAAGCACTTTCTCATGAAGAAGGCGGCTTTATAATGGGATTCATTGTAATAGAACTTTACCTGTACAGGCTTTGTCTTTAAAAACCTATGTGCTTATAAATTTGTTAGCAGAGGGTTTGCAGTGCTCTTTGCTGTTTGAGAGAGAGAGACAGTAAGCGTTCAGCGAAGGACGTCCTTGAAAGCATCACTCCCCCTCTCCAGCTCTCAGTATTCTTATCTGTAAAAGAATAGCGTGAGCCTGGGGCCTGCCTGCTTCATTCCTCCCTCCCTTCCATCACCACGCATTCCCTGGGCTCCTACAGATGCAGGGTATAAGTATAGGTGCTGCAGGGTCCACTGAGACAAACAAAACCTGATGAAGCCACAGTCCCTAACCTCAGATAATTTGCAGTTTTGCAGGGAAATTATAACCAAAATCACTGTGTTGTAGTTCGGGTTTCATCACGTTTCATTGAAACACTTTCCCTGACTTTGTTCCATTTTTCTACCACTTCCAGGAAGATCTTTCTGAAGCACGTGTCCCATCTGGATGCTGCCCTCCAGCGCCATAACTCAACAGACACTCACTCCCAGACACTTGTTTTCTGTATTCGTGCTATCCTCTCCTCACATTCAACTTCTTCCAAACTCCTATATCACCTTCAAGGCCCAACTCCTTGCTTTCTCTGTACCCACCCCTTTGGCAGAATGAATTGCTCCTTCTCACTGTTCTATTTTATACATTCTTTTTTTAACACACCTCAGTTTCAGCATTCATCAGAGTCTGGTCATTTACCGGTCTGTCTACAAGCTCCCATACTGGGGAGGGACAGAACTTAATTATTTCGTTTCCTCCGTACCTGGCACTTAGCTAGCGCTGAATCAGTGATGGTGAAGTCATTGAATGTCATAGGTGAGAAGTGTGTGAAGAGAGGCACAATCTCTAGAAAAACTCCTGGATATAAATATAAAGGCAAAAACATTTCTGCCTTTTGCTTTCCCAAGCCATAGCCATGTATTTGGAGGACTCTTGAAGACCAAATACCCGGGACGGCGGGTAATATTTCAAACATAAGGAAACAAAGTATAATGCACCAGACACTCATGCACCCACCATACAGCTTTAACAAATCTTGTCATTTTGCTATACTTGCTTCACTTTGCTATACTTGCTGTTTTGCTATACTTGTTTTTTTTTTTTAAAGGCATATTATTGTTAATGCATGCTCTGTACCTCAAAGGGATCCACTCCCTTTCCTCATGAATTTGGTGTTTATCATTCTAACGTATGTTTTTATACTTTTACTACATAAGCATATATTTCTAAACAATGTTTTGTACTGTGTTTCATATTTTAAAACATACTAACTGGATATAAACTCACACTATATGTATGAAATTACAATTTGTTTTCCCCTTAAGATGTTTTCGAGATTTATCCATGTTGCAGTTGAGGTTTATTCATGAGAATATGCTAATTTGTTTTGACTGTTGAATAGCATTCCAGTAAGTGAATATATCACATTTTATTTGCTCATCCCCGTTGATAGACATTATCTTTTTTTGCTATTATAATCGATTTCACAAAAACCTCCTTGTATATGTCTCCTTGTGTATATGTAACAGAGTTTCTCCTATATATATCTAGATTTGGCATTGCTGGGTCACAGGGAATATTCACTTTTAACTTCACTAGGTGGTATTCCGTTGGTACCCAAAGTGGTTTTACCAATTTACTCATATCAGTGCTGTCCACAGTTGGTATTGTCACACTTCCAAAGTCTTGCCAATCTGATGGGGATAAAAATGATATCTGATTATGATTTTATTTTATTTTGTATTTTTTGCAAAATGTGTCTTTGTATTTGTTTGCATTTTTAAAAGATTTGTATTAAAATATAGCTAGCATACAATATGATATTAGTTTCAGGTGTACATCATAATTCTTCAAGAGTACCCACCTGGCGCTATACAGAGTTATTACCACATTATTGATTATATTCCCTGTGCTAAAGAAGTGATCACCATGATAAGTCGAGCAACCATCTGACACTGTACCACGCTATCACAGAATTATCGATTATATTGCCCATGCTGTACATTACATGCCCAAGACTTATTTGTTTTATATCTTCCAACCTCTTATTCTTCTTTATCTTTTTCCCCCTTTTTAAAACTTTTTCAATTAGAGTTGATATTGTTATTTTATATTAGTTTAGGTGTGCAGCATAGTGGTTAGACATTTATATAATTTAGGAAATGATCCCCCGACTGGTACCTACGATACATAATTATTACCATATTATTAATTATATTCCCTGTAATTTACATTCCCATGACTATTTTGTAACTACCATCGAATTATGATATTAATTTGCATTTCCCCAATTACTGCAAAGGTGAAGCTTCTTATGTCTATAGGGCATTTGGGTGTCATTTATTTGTGAATTTCCCATTTTATCCTTTGTTTTTTTTTCTACTGGGTGACATTTTCCTTGTCGATTGTAGGAATTCTTTATATATTCTGGGTATACTCTGTGACTAGTCTTTTTATTTGGTTTATTGTGTCTTTTCTTAAACATAAGTTTTAATCTTAATGAAGGCAAATTTATTTTTTCCTTTATGACCTGTGGGTTTGTTGTTGTGCTGTTACTCTCTTCTTTAGAATATATTTTCTTACCCCAATGTCACAAATATATTCTCTTACATTTACATTCTCTTCCAAAAAGTCTTAACATTCTACTTTTGTGTATGTGTGTTTTACCTCGAATTTTAACTTTTCCATGTGGATAATTCATTACCCAACACTGTTTATTGAATGGTTTATCCTTCTCTTATTAATGTCTCCTCTTTCATATATCAGGTATTCAGGTACATGTGGGTCTATTTCTGGGCTCTCTGTTCTATCCTTTGGTCTATTTGCTGATTCGTGCACTAATTCCTTCATAGCAATGGTTTCTTAATAGGTCTTAAGAATTGGCAGGGTCACTCTCTCCTTCTTGTTTTTGAAAATCATTTAAGCCATTCTTTGGCCTTCTTGCTTCCATATGAATTTTACAATCAGCGTGTAAAGGTCTAGGAAAATCCTTATTGAGATTTTGATTGCATTTCATTAAATTATATATTGATTTGAGAGAAATTCTCATATTTATGGTACTGAATCTTCAATCCACAAATCAGCTAAAGCTCTCCATATATTCATGTTTCCTTTCTTGTAGGATATGGCGATGGACCCCAGAACATCATTCTCAAAGGAATCCATCCCTAATGAAAGAGTAAAGAACATCTGAGAAAGCTATCACTGTGTGTGGGCAGAGCCAAGCCAGTAGGAAATGGAAGCATGCTGTTCCAAGTGACTGCCAAGGTTTGGCTAACCCAGAGATGGCAAACAAGCTCCCACTTCCTAATCCCACTTAGGCAGGTACTGCTGGTCCACCATAACAGGTCCTCTGAGCCTCGGGTTCTCAACTTTCTTTCCCACCTGGAACTTTAAGCAAACCCCTGAATTAGTTAGAGCTGGCACACTGAGTGAAACTAGACTAAACCTTTCTAAGCAGACAGGCATTTGCTAGGATCCTATGACAACCCAACACTGGTGGTTCCAAGCGACTTTGCAGGCCTGCACAGGGCTCTGAGCTTGCTGTCTTCCACAAACACAACTCCAGGCACATGAGACATAGAACCGCCTCCAATTATTGAGACTGCGTTCCCCTTGCCGAAAACAGTAGGTTCTAGGCAAACCGATTAGCTGAGTAGACTGAATGCAGATGTACTTTGCCACAAGATCTGGTTTTGACTTTTCATTCTGGCCACCAGGCTACTCTGTGTTTTTAAGTGTACAGAATCCCTTGGAATCTAGTCCCTGATTGTCTGGCAGTTGAAGCTCTGTATTTCCTTTTGTTTCTTTTTATTACACATTTTATGGAAACAAATTATTACAGTATCTTGTGAAAAGATTACAACAGAGGCTTGTTTAAGGATCTCTGCCTTGCTCCCTTCTGGACCTTGGCGTCTGTGGCACAGTAGGTCCTTACCTGATGCAGATTTGAGTTGTTAAATATCCATTAAGTATCTATCATATGTTATGCACTGGGGTAAGTGCTTAAAAGATATGAACCCTTTTTGTCTTCATTACAGAGGCATTATCATCTCGATTTTGAGGTGAGAAATAAAGGTTCAGGTTGCTAAAGTGACTCATCCGATGAAGGTCACACAGCCAGTCAATGATCGAATTGTGAGCAGAGCTCTATCTACCTGTGACTGTAGAATCCAGGCCCAGTGCCATGTACCCACTTCTGCCTATTATGGAAGGGAAGAGAATAGGGGGAAGGGAAGAAATGGAAGAAAAGAGAGAGATGGGCAGGGAGAGACAGTGGAAGAGTGAGATGGGAAGGAGGAAGCTGAGAGAGAGGAGGAGGCTCGTGGCGTTAAGCGCTTCAGGCTTCCTCCACCCTTTCCCAGGGTCTGCACCCTGGGTTCCTGGGAGTCTAGAAGCCCCATTACGACAGTCTTGCCTGAGTGCTGTTTGTCCCTTGGAGGAAGGAGAGGAGAAGGAGGGCAGACTTTCACAGATGAGGATCCTCTCTGAAGGAAGAGGCACATTCTTTGAGGTCTGGTGGATGTAGGGGAGAATCCTGAGCCCAATTACTGAGGTACTCCTGCCCTTTATGATGGGGACAGAAAAACCATAGCAACCTCATGACCTGTGCAGCCAGGGAGAGCAGCTCAGCTAGAGACTGAAGGGATTAATACCAGGAGATGATCAGAAGAGTATAAATTGGTTCAACATTAAAAAAAAATCTCCAGAATATAGAAACTATGTATCTCTAGTAGTGGAACTCAGGAAATTTTCTTTCCTGTATTTAAACATTCTATGATATGTATGTATTGCTGTGGATATAATTCCTTTTTGTCTGATTTGTAAGATGCCGTTCACAGATCACCCCCTCCTCTCAGTGGATGGATGGGAAGGGTATGTAGGTGCAGAGGAGGTGGCTGTGGGCATGGGGAGGCCACCACAGGGAGGGGCTGGCAGTCTTGTGAGCACAGACACTCAGGTGAGCCACCCATTACATAAGGCCCGTTGCAGGGGCATTACCTCAGCCAGGAAGGAAGCACTCAAGACTTCTGACTTCACTCTCATCTGCTTCTTGCCTGCTCCCAGAACTCTTCCTTTTTCTGATGGCAGCTGAAGGAGTTCTGCGAAGCCCTCTCTTCCCCCAGGCTCTCTGGGGGTATGGGCTTAATTAAAAACCAGTCCAGTTCTCCCTCAATAGGAAATAGGGCAGACAGGATGTTGGTGCCAAAGCGAGCCAAAACCCCAGTCGGCCTGGGAGGCATCGACAAGCTTCCTGTCGTGGTCCACTGGGCTCCGCTACAAGGCCTGCTGGGACAGGGGTAGCACGGGCTGGGTTCTCAGGGCAGCTGACTGGTGGTAGACCTGGCAGGGGCTCCTGGGCCTGTGGCTGGGGCTCCGACAGGAAGAGTCTCTGGTATTTGTCAAGACTATTTGCCCCCGGGTGGGCAGCAGCACCTTGCTCCTGAGGGGGCTTCCTGTTTCAAACTTCCTGTTGGAAATAGGAAGTGGTTTGAGATCCAGGAACAGGATCTGGCTTATAAGAGGAAAGGTGGGAGACATTAGCAATACGTTAGAATCCCAGCCAAATGGGATCCAGGGAACTCCCTGTTCACTGGGAAATCTACGAGAATCAGAGCAGGAGTTTAGTCACTCAGACTGGGCTGGCGAAAGGCTAGAGCTGAGAAGCTAGGCGAGGGCCCAAGGAAAAGGCTTCCGCAGGAGCGTGTGGATCATGAACACAGATCTAAATCCTTCCTCTTTCACTGCACAGATGAGGTTCCCACTGTGGGTCAGGCCTGGTTTCCCACAACTGGGTCATGGGCCTGGGCAGAGCTAAACAGGACAGTTCAAATTTGATCTGCAGTTAGGCCTCGCTGGGGCAAGCAGAGACTGACACCGTCACCCTCACTGCAGGGGTAATAAAGTCAGACTCTCAACCTGAACCTGCTAATCATCTGACTTTACCCTCCACGGCACCTGGTATTGACAGAGCACTTGGCTGGCGTTGACCTATCTGTTCACTTCTGAAATCAGACAATTGCATTTCCTCATTCCCATGCTGAAGAGTCCTTAGAAAAATAAGAAAGAGGAAACCAAGGCCCGGGGGGTAAAAGGTACCAGCTCATACATACCAAGTAGGCTACTTCCTCCGCTCCTGGCCCGTGGCAGGCCATGACCACTGTTCAGTCATGGCATTCTTTCCCACTGAGCCCAGAGGGGAGCACAGTGCTCAGCAGGGCCCTGCAGATCTTCCTATCCAATTGCTCAGCCTTTACCAATCCCTGTGTGACTACGTGAGGAGCCAGGGACAGAAAGCAGTGCTGTAAGGAAGAAGGGACCACGGAAAACAAAAATGTGGGTCTCCGGTATCCTTTGCCAAAATAACACTGTGCTATTATGGTAGATTTTATTTCCCAAAGATGGTCCCAACAGTATCTCCCCTCCTACGTTCTCTTTTGAAATGTGATCTTCTTATTTCTCCTTCAAGAGGTGGCATCTATTTCTTTACCTTCTCGAATCTGGGAGGATGCTATGACTGTTTTGATCAATAAAATATGGAGGAATACCATAGCATACCAGAGCTAGCATAGTTCTTAACTGGCTTGGAAGCTTCCCTTTTCTGCTTCTTGGAACCGAGAGGCCATGGTATAAAAAAAGTCATGCCACATAGAAAGGTCATGTGCACTCAATAGTCCCAGCTGAGCCCCAAGATGACAGCCAGCATCAAGCACCAGCCATCTGCATAGGCCATTTCCGATGCCCAGTCTAGTTGAAACTTCAGATGATTTCAGCCCCAGCTGACACCTGACTATAATCATATGAAAGACCCCAAGTGGGAATTGACCAGCTGAGACTAATCAATGCACAGAACCATAGAAGATCATAATAAATTAGCATATAATAAATTGTTTTAAGCTGCTAATTTGGGGGTGGTTATTACTCAGCAATAGATAGCTGGAAGAGAAACAGACTCCCCCAACACGTATGCCATAAGTAACTGCCATATATTATTTCTCATGAGTCTAGTTGCTCACGTGTCTTCAGTCTGTTGGCAGGTTGGCTAGGGGCTGGCTGGTCTGAGGTGGCCTCAGCTGGGACAGCTCACATCTTTCTATGTGATCTCTCATTCCCCAGCTGACCGAGGCTCTTCTCATGGCAGTATCAGGGGTCTAATAGACAGAGTAGAAGACACAGGCTTAAGGCCTAAGTCTGGAAATGGCACATTATGACTTCCACTAAATATTGTTCAAAGCAAACCTCAAGGCCAGCGCATATTCAAAGGGTGGGGAAATGGATTCTATCTCTTGATGGGAGGAGCTACAAAGTCACATTACAGGGTGTGGATATTGGGAGGAGTGGAGAATTGTGGCTACTGTTGCAATCTATCCCAATATCTAATGAGGATATTAAGAAGTTTGCTGGGGCTTGTGAGATATAAATCCCTCTTCTGTTTTGACTGACTTCTTTAGTGAAATCTCCATCAGTCAGTGTTACTTTTCATTACTTTAACTTTCCAGCCTATACATGCAGGTAAGGAGAGAACGGACCATGAGGAGGAGTTTTTGGATGGCCAGCCACACTTGTCAAACTACTCCTGCGGTTTTCAAATGGTGCTCTGTGAAGCCCAGGGCTTCTGTGGTGGCTTCTCAGAGGCTGTCAGGAGGGGAATGGTGTGTCTAAGTGTGAGGTCCCCTCCTTAACTAGGGCAGCTCTGTTCTCTCTTGTGATTTCCTCTGGAGAAATGTTATACAGCTTTGAAAAACATAAAAGAAAAGATTTTAAAGTTCACTGAATTAGCCCTACCACTCCATGTTGTAGAAAGGGAAAAAGTCTTAGTGAAGTCAAGGGTCCACTCTAAGTTGTTCAGCAATGGAGTTCTTGGCTGGTACTATACCCCCCATCTGCTGACCTGCCTTTCAATCTAAAGCTAATTTTCCTACCTCAGTCTCCCCTGCCCTCACTTACTTCCACATGGGAGAGGATTGCTATAGCTTAGTGGGTAGGGGAAAAACTAAGGCAAGCAGAAGGGATAGTCTAACCCCTTTTCAATGTTCTATTTTCCCAACAAGGAGATCATTCATACATAGTGCTTGTGCCCGAAGCCTCAGTGACCCCTGTGCACACACACACACACACACACACTCACACACCCTCACATGGGCCTTACAAAACTTGATCCCCAGAACCACAGACAATTCATGGCATCATACTGGCAGGCTGGGCTGGCTGGTCAACCTCAGGGTGGCACAGGGCACACACAGTAGAGTTGACCCCTACGAGGGCAGATGGAGCTCCATCTGGGAGCAAAGCTCATTTCCCAGGAGAAATGACTGGTCTTGCTTGGAGCCTGTGATCTCCTTGTTCTCCTTCTCTTGTGTTAATTCCATTTCTTTCCAAGTTTGTTTTTTTCCTAAGGACATGGGCTATTTATAGCTCCTCCTAAGCCCTTTCCAGTCTGTTTCCTGTTCAAGTACTGCATTAGTCACCAGAAAGTGTCTCAGGCAATCTCCGAGTGCCTGCCTGATCTCAGCAACAGGGAACAGAGATGCTGATCACACTCACAGTGGGTCCCAGTGGGAAGGGGGCAAGCAGGACACAGGAAGCTGGGGAGGGAGACAGAGGGAGCATCTCGTCCTTCATCCTCTGTGACATGAAGCCCTGAGACCTTATGGCTTCCTGGTGTTTCTTAGCCCTTGGAGACACAGAAACTCTGCACAGGCACCTCCATTTAGCTGCATATTTTTGCCATTACTTGATGACCTATTTGCATGCAGCTCCTTGCAGAGAATTTCCTCCCAAGCCATATACGGTGATTTCATTGCACCACAAACTGAGGTTTCTGTTTGCAGTCAGTGATAGATGCGCCTCTGCCTTCGTCCTGCCTGTCGCCACATCCCTCCCTTTTACTGTAGGCTGCCTAGGCTGCTCTGAGCCCTCTCTAAGCTATAGTGTCACCAAGAATGTATTGTCCCAGGAACTTACCAGCTTCATCTGAAGGAAGGGCCCCCGATCTGAGCTGAGCTTTTGTATCCACAGGCCCAGGGAGCAGTAACGTCTTAGGTCAAGGGGAGAAAAGGGAGATTTTAGACAGGTGAATGGGTGAAGGGGGCAGTAACCAAGCCCTCCCTGCCTTTCACCTTTTCATGCCTTTGTTCATGTAGTTCCCTTGTCTGAAATGTAACACATTCTGGATGGCGGAGAATGTATCAAGGGATCCATTTCTGGAAATCTTCAGCAGGCCACCAACATCTCCTGGAAGCCCCTGGCCACCTGGACAGCTTTGATCAACGTCTATGAATCCCTAGTGAAGGAGTTGAGTGCAGGGTTTCTGACTCTGCCTTGCTGGGGACAGAGGAGGGAAAGGTAGAGGGAAGTCTGAGCTTCTATTTGCACAGCAAGTCATTAGGTGGCCAGTAGCCCAGAGACTCAGGTCTTTCTAACTGTAGCCTCATCACGCCTCAAGCCCCACAAGGGCTCATGTACTTTGAACAGAGCTCTGGAGGGCTTCAGAGACAATTCACTTCAGGTTCTCCTCAGAGATAGTGGCCTTCTCCCACTATGATAGTCCCAGTGTCAGGGTGAAAGGACCACCAAATAAATACGAGACAGTTGCTGAACACCTGCTCTGTGCCAGGCTGCCTGCCAAGTTCTACAGAGACAAACACTCCAAACACCGAGAAACGGTCTTGGTGAGAAGGTGCCTGCGCAAAAACAACCTTCCTGTCTAACTCAGAGAACTGGCATGTACACCAGCACCCTGAGCAGAGGAGAAGGAGGAGGAAGAGAAGGAAATTAGACATGAGATGTGCATGCCAGGCGCCAGCACAAACCCAGGCCTATCAGAACAAATCCTGAGCTATGATACATACCAGCAATCTGTACCACTATTTTGATTTCTGTTCTGTTCTCATCCTGGGGAATTTATTACAGACTGTCTCCCCACAGAGCATGCTCAATTACATCCTTGGGAGTGCAGGAGTCCAGAAGATGCAATCAGCGATGGCTGAGTCAGGCTTAGTCAAGGGTAAGATTTCTTCTGCCAGGGCCGGAGGCCTTGGGACTGATTCCCAAGGGATGGGTGATCCAGGAGCCAGATGGGGACACAAGGACCAACTGGGGACGTCTCTCTTCTGGGATCGTAGGGTAGGTTCTGAAGCAGAGAGCATCAAACGATGAAACCCTCATCCAAGCTCCTAGTAAATGAGGCCCTCTTCCATTTTTTAAGTGATGAAAATTAACACACATACAGAAAAGTGCATAGATTATACATTCTAATAAATAACTATAAAGCAAACGTCCATGTACTCACCACTCATATCCAGAAATAAAATACTGCCAGCACTCTGAAGACCCCTGCATGTCCCGACTTGATCATACTTTCCCTCTCCCCCTAGACTTTTATAGAATTTACTTCCTTTTCTTTTAGTTTTCTGACTTGTTTGCATCTCTAAAGAAAATAGTTTTATTTTGTCTGTTTCGAGCTATTCATATATATGAATAGAATTGTATTTTGAGGATTTTGTGTGCCTGGCTTCTTCTGCTCGGTTATGTTTATGAGATTCATCCAAGTTGTAGTGTGTAGCTGTAGTGCATTCTTTTTCATGGCTATATAGTATTCCAGTGTATGGATACTCCATGTTTATTTATCCATATTTCGGTTGATAAACATTTAGATTGTTTCTAGGTTTTGACTCTTATGAGCAATGCTGCAATGAGCATTCTTCGTGTGTATATCCTGGTGCAAATATGCATGTATTTCTCCAGGGTTCATATCTGGAAGTAGAATTGCTGGGTCATCAGATATGCGAGTCTTTACCTTTACTAGATAATAACAAGTGGCTTTCCAAGTGACTGTACTCCCTCTTGCTCTCTGTCTCCCTGTTGCACAATTGTAGCAACTATGCTGAGAAAAGGAGACCCTGGTTCAGAATCGCTGGTCCCACAGAAATAGCTCCAGAGGAAGAACGTCTGTTGAGAAATCAATCCACACATGCCTTTGTTTCTTCCTCTGTCTGACTTACGGTGCATGCCATCTCCTGCCTCACTCCCAGCCTCTGCTGTTGCAGCTCCCCATAGTAAGCCCATGACGCCCCAACCTGAGGTTCACTTCGCCGTGGTTCCCAGGTTAGTGTAGTCAAGGACATGGGGGGCACTTATCATCTGAAGTAGTTCAAGGGTATTGGGACCCCAGCCATTAAACCAGAAGCCAAAGTAGAATATACAGGGCAGGGGCCTGAGCAGCGCTCGTGGCAAGATGGAACTGTCGTGTCTGGGACCATGATGGTGTCTCATGGAATCCTGGAACAAGCAGGGAGGAGGGGATACAAGGATCCTCACTGGCCCAGAGATTTGGGGGCAGACCCAGGACTGCCTTCAGCATAGCCTATCACTTATAAATCTCATATTGCAGCAAAAATGCAACTTGACTACTCTTAAACAAACAGGGGAATTTATTGGCTTGTGATAAAATATAATGATAGCCCTGCCTTCAGGAGAAGCTGCATCCAGAAACTCTAACAATGTTGTCAATGAAATATCTTACCTCTGCTTTAGGAAAGTCAGTAATTGCTAAGAAGTGGTAAGACGAAGGGGCAGAGAAAAGATATGTTTATGGAACAGGAATGGAAACAAGTAACCCTGGCTGAGGGCAGACCTCAGCAGGATGTATAACTGAGGGAGTAATCCTCTGTGTCTGGAGACAGCAGGTGCCCCAGAGTTCCTCCTGCCACTTTCTGAAGCGTGATGATTGGCAGACTCACACAACACTATAAAGGCATGTTTGAATCCTCAGGTTCCTGAAAAAATAATGTATTTCTATTCTGAGCATCTGGAATGGTACAAGGTCAGACAATTGTTTGTGAACTTGTTCCAACGATGTTGCTCACCTTTTTTTGATATCAGAGGGATTATTCGTTATGAATTTGTACCAACTGGAGAAACACTTTACCAAGTCTACTATTTGGAAGTGCTGAAAAGGCTGCTTGAAAAGTTAGACGACCTGAACTTTTTGCCAACAATTCATGGCTCTTGCATCACAACAATGCACCAGCTCACACGGCATTCTCTGTGAGGGAGTTTTTAGCCGGTAAACAGATAACTGTGTTGGAACACCCTCCCTACTCCCCTGATCTGGCCCCCAATGACTTCTTTCTGAAGATAAAGGAAATATGGAAGACACTTTGATGACATTCAGGACATCAAGAGTAATATGAGTACAGCTCTGATGGCCATTCCAGGAAAAGAGTTCCCAAATTGCTTTGAAGGGTGGACTAGGCGCTGGCATCGGTGCAGAGCTTCCCAAGGGGAGTACTTCGAAGTGATATTCAGCAGTGAGGTACGGAGCACTTTTTCTAGGACGAGTTCATGAACTTAATGGGCTGTCCAACCTTCGTACTCTCAGCAAGGAAAGGAAAAAGATGAATGTCCTTACTAGACATGAAAATTTTGAATATATTTTCTTTACTAGAAACTGGGAACTGAGGTCTGATTTGAGATGTCTCACTGCTTCCAGGCAGGTAAGGAAACGTATGTTCCAACACACTGTCAGAATTTCTGTGGTGTATGAACCAAAGGGACAGAATACTTGAACTCAGGTGTATCTTGGACACCTTAGAGGTTCAGTAGCTACACTAATTTTTAATAACATTTATTCATGTTTTTAATACAGAACAAAAAAGTAAAAACCAATCGGTCCAAAATCCCACTGATGAGATAACCTCTGACATTTTTCAAAACTAACACCGCTGCATGTTACTTATATAGAAAGCTATAAAGTGAAAAAGCTAAATCCCTTTCCTGAGCACCCACCCCCTCCTTCCCACAGGGGCCCACTTGTCGGACTTTATTACGTGCTTTTTAGAAAATCATTTCTTCAGCAGCCAGACGCAGAGTAAAGGACTGGAGAACTGCTCTCTTAGCTGTCCCACCTAAATGAAGGGAGACCCAAAGCATTCCAGGCCCTCTGGCCCCTTCCCTAGCAGGCCTGCTGCTCCAGCTACAGGTGATACGGACTCGGCTTCGTGGCTCCAGGTAACCTCCCCAGTGGGCCCCATACACTGAACCTCCACCCCCCGGCCCCGCCCTCGCCATTCCCCTAGGCATCCCCTTCTGGGGAAGCTCACAGCAGGCAGAGATTTACTGAATGAGAATGGCCTAAAGGGAAAGGTTTTCCTACTGATGACACGTCTGGAGCTGTAGAACATCTTCTCTCTGGTTTTTCCATGGTGATTCATCCAGCGACAGCCTGCTAGGGAAGATGCCCTCATTTTCCCCAAGCTTTGATCAGGGTTACGCAACTAAGCCTCCTCACTTTCCCCTTGCCACCGGTCCCCAAACCTTGGGGAGGAAGACTGAATATTGCCTGGGGTTTCCATTACCAGGAAATCCTTTTTCTTACACATCAAGTCACGTGTATCCACAAGCATGCCTTTGCATAACTCTGTACCTGGAGGAAAAGTGCAAGGTTCTCGAAAATCCTCATTCTTCATTCATTGTACAATTACTGAGAATTTACCTTATACTAGGCACTGTGCTAGACTTTTAGAATCTTTGTATTCGGGCTTAAAAGATAGCCAAGTTCTCCTGAAGCTGAGAGAGAGAGAACAATGGGCTCAGAGGTACAAATGTCTAAGGGGAAACAACTCCTTATAATTAAATTCCAGAGTAAGTGAAGGCCAGTGGCAAGAACCAAGCTGGAAAGGTACATGGGGCTCAATAACGAAGGACCATGAATCCCAAGATCATCAATTTGGATTTTATTTTAAAGGCTGTAGGAACCTTTGGAGGTTTTGAGTAGGAGAACTGAATCGTTCAGGGACCCAGCAGGAAGAAATGGTATACTCAGACGAGGACATTAATCAGTGTTAAACGAAGGGGCTATTTACTAAGGTTTTGGCAGTGTACAGCAAAAGTACAAAGTATAATGTTATACCTGCAGCAAGCAGCATGGGGGCCATTAGGCAGGAGGGGGTGCAAGGAAGGAGCAGTGGCTATGAGTCATGCAAAGTTCCCCTTGCAAGGAGTTGTGGCCTTTGCTTGGGGTGCACGCACAGTGAGGGAGTCTGGGTGTGAAGACTCCAACCTCACTCCCCTCCCCTTTGGACCTCCTGCGAGTACTCCCCATTGGCTAAAACCAACCAGAGGCCAGAATCCAAAGGACCCTCCTAGGGACACTGAAAGCTTAACATCACCCAGTTTCCAAACCCCATCCAGTCCCCCACCTCCTCAAAGAACAAGAAAAGCAATGTCGTGCCTACTCTACAATACTGGCAGACCCTAATCTGGCATTCTGTATTACTCAGGACTTTCGATGGTGGGTGTAAATTTTGACTTTGGCTTCTAAGAAGTGTGTGATACATTTGAGGATGGGGAGACCGAAACATAGTCTAAAACAGTAAGGCAACTTCAGGAAGCTTTGTGAGCAGGGTTTCCAGGAGGGCCCTCTGCTCCCCCCAGAGAAATCCAATTGCCCTACCCACAAAGAGGTGGCGTTGCTAGGCAGCTGGCTGCTTTCTTGCAGTTGCCCTGGTGATGATGGTTTGTGTCTGCGAGGAGGGTGCTCATGGGTACTTGCTGGGTATCTGTATAAGGAGGCTGGACTTTCTCACCATGATGCATTCCTAGAAAATCATGTCATAATGTAATTTGTCCAAATTTCCCAGAGGAACAGCATTTGTTCTCCTTGAGGGGTGGTGTTCGTGTTCCTGACTAAAGATACAGCCAGAGATCATAAGTGTGACCAACAATCTGCCATGAGCAGAAGACACAAGCGCCCACATATCCTTAGGGAGTTCTAGGGCTCAGATCATGCTCCAGGCCTCACCATCACGTGATCATTTCATTCCACATAAAGCCCCTTGTACCGTGGTCATTCGTTCTCTCCTTCATTCTTTTGAGGGCTGTGGGGATCACTGTGGTTCACTTCCAACCTCAGTTCCACTTCAGACGGTTACTCTTCTAAGCCAGTGTTATGGGTGTAGCCCCCCCAAAATGATATGTTGACATCCTAACCCCTACCACCTTAGAATGTGACCTTATTTGGAAATAGGGTCTTTACAGAGGTTATCGAGCTAAATGAGCTCATTAAGGTAGGTCTCATCCTCTAAGTGGTGTCCTTATAAAAAGGGGGAATTTGGACAGACAGACGTGCACAGAGGGAAGGTGATGTGAAGACACAGGGAGACGGCCATGTGAAAGTGGGGGGTCAGAGAGACGCATCTATAGGCCGAGGAATGCCAAGAATTTGGGGCAAACCACCAGAAGCTAAGAAGAGACAAGGAAGGATTGCCCTACAGGTTTTACAGGGAGCACGGCTCTACTGACCCCATGATTTTGGACTTCTAGCCTCCAGAATTGTGAGACAATTAATTTCTATTGCTTTACGTCACCTAGTAAATGGCACTCTATTATGGCAACCCCAGGAAACGAATACAGCTGACCATGGTGATCTCACCCTCTTGGCCCAATCCTGGCAAAGGAGCTGTAAGGGAAAGACTGCCAGGCTGGATTCTGAGAAAGGGTTCCACTTTTCCCTCTCCACATACCTGGATGTGACTCTGCGGATTACTGCAATCACTGTGCTGTGAGCCTAAAGGGCAAAGCCCTCGCTGAGGAGGGCAGAGAATGGATGGAGAGGGCCTGGGCCTGAGGACCTTGCTGAGCGGCCGTTCCAGCCAAGCTGGAGCGTGCCCAGCTCCTGCACGTTCTGTCATGTGAGATAACATGTTTCCCTGTGGTTTAAGGCAAAAGGTGAAGTAAAGTCTCCTCACTGACACAGGTCCTCCATATATGGCTCGACTGTCACCTGTGCTTAGCACGTCTCCCTGCCACCTCCGTCACACTAACCGGGCCTCTAGCTCCCTCCCAACCTCTATTCTGTATCTCAGTCTTGACTGTGGTAGATTGTTTGCAAAGACGGCTGCAATAATTCCTCCTAGCCTGTACACTTGGCAGTGTGACATTGCCTCTTCTCCCATCAAAGGTGGAGCTTATTTCTCCCTCCCTTGAATCCAGGCTTGGCCATGTGACCTGTCCTGGCCAACAGGAATTAGCAAACCCTAGCAGTGCGACTCCAGAGCTCCAGAAGCTTCAGAAACATTAGTGAATCAGGGCTTGCTCGTTTGGCTGCAGTTGGAACCCTGGGACCACAATGCAAATGGGCCTGAGCTACTAGCCTGCTGCAAAGGCCATGTGGCAGGGAGCAGAGGCACTCCAGGTGACAGTACTAACTGCCAGGTGTGCGAGTAGAGCCATCCTGGATCATCCAACCTTAATCAATTGCCCATAACTGCAGCCACATGAATGATCCCAGGTGAGACCAGCAGAAGATCCAATGAGCTAGGCCCAGCCTGAATTGCTGACCTACAGAACCACGAGCAAATAAAATGGCTGCTGTTTTAACTTCCTAAGTTTGGGGGGTGATTTGGTACTCAGCAATAGCTACCAGATACACTGATAGGCAATCTCCATCCTGGCACAACCTCTCTGGCTCATGCACATGCCAGGCACTGGCAAGGCACAGCAGATACAATCATGAGAAAGAACAGACCTGGTCTCTGGTCTCTCGTAGGCGCACTTATGATATTATCATATGCCAGGCACCGAGCAGATGGCTTTTTTAGATCTATTAACCCACGTGAGAATGTTACAGTTATTGTCACTACCTTCCTGTTGAGGAACCGGAATCTCAGAGAAAGTAACAAAATTATCAAATGTTATAACAGTTTTCAAAGACAGCTGCAACAATATCTGCAGTCTGATACATTTACTAGAACCTTGCCACTCCCCGTCAGGAGGCAGAATCTAATTCGCCTCTTGGATCTGGGTGGGCTTATGATTTGACTGTAAACTAATAGAATGCAATAGAAGGGACACTGCATGACTTCTGAGGTTAAGTCATAAAAGAAGCTTTAGGTTCTACTTTATGAGTTGGGGCCCTTGCCTTTGAAGCCCCGAACTTCCCCACAAGGTCGCCATGCTACATGTGGGTGACAGTTCCCGCTGAGGGCTCAGCTGACAGCCAGCCACATGAAACTCAAAATGATTCTAGTCACCAGCTGCTGAGTTATCCCAGCCTTTGAATCCCCAGCACCACCACCCCTAAGGGCCAGAAATCACAGGTCAGAGAGAAGTTGTTCTCACTGTGCTCTGTCCAACCAACAGAATGCACGAGCATAATACAACGGTTGTTTTACACCACTAAATTTTGGGGTGATTTGTTATGCAGCAATGATAATACAACATCTAAGGTTACTCAACTAGATAACAGGAAGGGGAATGAGGTCAGACTTTGAACCCTTATAATTTAACTCCAGAGCCCAAACTCTTAACCGCTATCCCTTCCACTCTTCCCCTTGGCAAGCCTTTCGCGCTCATGCTCCTCAGCTTCCTCCCCAGAATGGAAGCTGGGCTCCCCTGACATGGCTTCTTGAGAAACCAATCCATTCCCCACATGCTGAGCTCAAAGAGTGACCAGGAAAGGAACAGGCACGCTTCTTACTCTACTGCTTGCTTCCAGGCCACCACCTCCCAAGTCTTCTGTTTGCAAGTTCAGTCCCCTCCCTTACTTCAGCTCCATGACAACACTCTCTCAACCCTTAGGACACAGCCCCACCATCCTTGATGATTTCAGTTCCTGCTTGCTTTGCTCCCCATTGAACTGCGTATGAAAATGCACCTACTATGGGTCAGGCACACAGTGGGGATACAAAGTACAATGAGCTCTGCATTTATTTTCTATGGCTTTGTAACAAATTGCCACAAACTTAGTGGCTTAAAACAATACATTTATTATCTTACAGTCCTGGAAATTGGAAGCCCAAAATGGGTTTCACTGGGATAAATCTAGGTATCTGCAGGACTGCATTCCTCCTGGAGAGTCTAGAAGAGAATCCATTCTCTTGCTTTTCTAGCTTCTACAGGCTGCCTGTAGTTCTTGTCACATAGCCCCTTCCTTCAAAGCCACCAGCATAGTATCATCAAACCCTTCTGACTCTCCTGCCTCTCTCTTCCACGTGTAAGGACCCTTGCGATTACTCTGGGCACACCTGACTTCCCAGGAAAATTTCCCGATCTCAAGATTTTTAATCACATCCGCAAAGTCCCTTTTGCATGTAAAATGACATGTTCACAGGTTCTGGGGATTAGGACGTGGACATCTTTGGGAGGCCATCATTCTGCCTACTACAAGCTCTTTGAGGGAAATATATGACCTATGTTCCAAAGGGTCCTTTCTGGGAAAATGAATGGAAGGTCCCACACCTAGGTGACCATGTGCCTGGCTAGAATAAGAGCTGAGGCTTCCTGACGTTGTTTATCAGTGAAGAGAACCTGGGACCCCTAGCGATGGTACACACAAACATTGAAAGAGAGCCTGGGGAGAACCGGTAACACCAGAGCAGTTACTTTTCGGCAGTGGTCAGCATCTCATCTGTGATGCATTATTCCCATAATTGGGTCTGTGGCCTCATCAGGATTGGGTGGAAGGTGAGTCCTGAGGAGCCCATTCCCTCCGGCACCAAAAGAGGTAGAAAGTTCTGGAAGCCCAGCCAACAATCAGACAAGGCAAGGCTGAGACGCGATCCTGCTGTGGAGAAGGCAGCTTCTCCCAGACTGGCCTGGGCAGCCCTCACCAGGAAGGGCCTGCTGGGGGAAGAAGGACAGTCCTACTGACCAAGCACATTCTGTGCCAAGCTCTGTGCTCTGCCCTCAGCTGAACAATATGAACCTTGTGTGGTAGGTGCTTTTAATCCCCAGGCTGGAGACGCGGGGAGTGAGTCTTAGCAACACTGGAAAGTCAGCCCCAGCCACAGCCACTGCCACGGGGAGCTGGCACGCTAGCACAGAGGCGCCAGAGCCACGTCCCTGTGCTCAGACACCTGCTGAGAGGGCTCCAGCTGCACCCTTCAGGCTGCTTACACCACGACTGCTGATCTTTTTCCTCTTGACTCGGCTCTGACTGAAATAGACCAGAGGAGGGAGGCACTGCGGCCCCCACTGCCACAATTAAAGCTCTAACTGTTGCCAGGGGGGTGAAACTGCTGACCTTGCCCAGCCATGAGTGAAATGGGGCTGCAAAGCCAGGGCACACGGCGTGCACCGGTAGCGCTCACCCCAGGCACCAGGGCGGCGGGTACAACGTGCTCCCATCTTCGTCGCCTTTGGGGCCTCGGATTTCACATTCCCAGTGACACAGACCTTCCGGGACCAACCTGAGGGCCCTCAGAACACTCTGAACCGCTCATTGTTTACCCACGTGGCTGCCGTGAACTTCCCAGGGTTAATCACAGTGCAACTGTGAGCGTTAGCAGTGGAGAGACGGAAGCACCTGGAGGTCTGCATCGAAACCAGGACTCAGGAACCACTGAGAGCAGGCCAGGGTTTGAACAGTCGTGGTGGTAGTGAGTGCTTCCCGAATAACAGCCTGACTTTACCTCTACGTGGGCCCTGCCATTTGTGGACCAGGTGAGCAGTGGGTGGATGGCAGGCCTCGGAGTTCTGGATGTCAGGAGGCGGACAGGTGGTAGAAAGCACTCTCGTCCTCTCCTCAGATCTGGTGGTTCACCTGCCGGAATAAGCACCTCTCATACTCACCTGGCAACCTACACGGAATGGGGTTCACTTCCATGGGTGGTTTTCATAAGCCCCCAAACAACCAGCTGTTAAAGTTTTTGTTTTGTTTGGTTTTATTTTGTGTTTGGTTTTTTTTGACAATGTGATTGTATGTCACCTTTTCTTTCTAAGTGACTTTGACAGTTACCTGAGTCCCAGCAGCCCAATGAGGGTTTCACAGATGAAGAAATCCATTCTGTTCTTTTCTTTAATAAAGTTGTCACCCAAACCGTTATCCCTTCAACTCTCCCTTATGAAATATGTCAAGCCATGGTATTTTCAGAATGATATTGAAGTGCACAGACCTCAGTGAGAAATGACTTAGGGGAAGTTTATTGGACTAGAAATTGACAGGAATGTGAAATTTTCTACAGAACTCTAGTTTTGGTACTTTAAATTTTTTTTTTTTTTTTTTTTTTTTTTTGGAAAATGAAACAGCATTTATATACAATTGCCTTTTCCTAGGCATTTAGCTTTTATTTTTGAATGTTCTATTTAGAAATTTCCAAAAATTCCTTAGAGAAAGAGGTGAGGCTGCTAGAAGAAGAAAGGATGAGCGAAAGAACCAGCCTGAGTACAGTGGACTGAGAATACGTGTTAGCTGAGTGAGTGAGTGAGTGAGTGAGTGAGTGAGTGAGTGAGTGAGTGAGTGAATGGGTGGATGGGTGGATGGGTGGATGGGTGGATGGATGGATGGATGGATGAATGGATGGATGGATGGATGAATGAATGAATGAAATTATTATCAATCAGTGAATCTAAGTGATTCTTGCTCCTCCCTCCCCTCATTGTCACCTGCAAAATAGTATCCAGACATCTCATGTGCTTCACCCAAACACCCACTGTTCAGGCCTCAGGGATTGGGAACTACCTCGGACTCAGGCCAGAGCAGTGCCTGCTGTGGGCCAGATACCTTGAGGCCACCAGGCCTTCCCCACCTGGGCACTGCTGGTTTATCAAGCCCCTCATGTGGTTCCCTCCTAGGCTCCTCAGAGAACCCTTCCAAGGCGGAGTGGGGATCATTCCTAGTGTATCCTTGGGGTCCCACACCTAGGACCAAAAGGGCCGTGGCTGCCAGCTGGAGGAGAGGCAGTCGGGATTGACAACCGGACATCACTGTGGTTTGGCCGCCCCAAGCTTGGGGGAGCTGAGTGAATGCAGTGTCCCAGCCAGGTTCCCAATCTTTATAAGCTCACTTCCCAACGACACTTGTACACTTTGTTTTCTCTCTCCACCGGGCAAGAAAACTGAACTTTGACTTGGAGATTAAATTAGGAGAATGGTAATAAAACGGTATATCCACTTGCAAATGCTACATCCCCTTGGTCTCAGACTCTGGTAGCGTCCCCTGGGGCTAGGAGAGTCCCAGTTCCTCATCTGTCTCTCAGGTAAGCACTACCCTCACCTGCAGTGCCTAGAGAGGGTGGTCCCCATCTCCTCTGGCGGGTGGGACCACACACTGCGCTCCGCCTTCAGTGCCACACCCCTCACCCTGGTCCTAAGAGTTATGGGAGGGGGCAAAGTCAGTAGAGTCATTTGTCCCCCCAAATCCAGGGGCCTCTACTTTTCGCGGCTACTCACTGGAAAATTTGGGCAGAGGAGCAGAATGAGAACTGGTTAAAAGTATCAATCCTCACTTAAATCCACGGGTTCTTTTTCTACCTAAAAACTCTGACCGGGAAGAACAGATCTGCATGTTGCTGGGGGAGGAGGGTCTCAAAATTCGCAAGCTGCCAAGACTTGCTAAGGGTCTCAAAAGAGTAAACTTTACTTATCGAGGGGCAGAGACCCAGACAAGCCCTGCAGGGTGACTGGGATGGCACTGACAGGTGAGTGACAGCCAAGAGAAATGGTGACATTCATCTTGGAAAGCATGTGGGCGGCAGCTGTTTTCAAACCTCTGCATGACTCCGATGGGGGCAGAGGAGTGGGAGTGTTCAGAGGGGCCCTGCAAGTGAGGATATTGAGGAAGGCCTCATGGTGGTCATCAGCAGCAAGCTGAGGAAGAGCCAATAGTCAGGAGCCACCCAGACATAGGCGAGGCTGGCCTGCACCGTGCTGAGTTCCGTGCCCTGGAAGCATGCAAACATCCATTCGTTCGTTTACTCTATCAACATATAGTATTGATGTCCAGCAACGATCTGAGTGCCACATTCCTACTATCATGGAGCTTACATTTTAGTGGAAAATACAAACCACAAAAAAGCATAAAAGAAAAAAACACAAAATACATATTCAGTAGAGATAGGGTTATGCAAAAAAAAAAAATTGAACAGGGCTATGGGAAAGAGCATGCTGGGTATCTCCTTTAGGTGGGGGGGTAGGGGTGAATAGCAAACAAGCAGAATGGCCTCTTGGCAAGGAAGGTGTTAAGGAAGCACCAGGTGGATGCCTCTGAAATTCCTTCCATCCTAAGTCCACAATCTCATATAATACTAGAAGATTAATTCGTTCATTAATGACCACGCTGGACTTCTCCCCAGATGGTGGATATGGCTAAAGACATCTTGAACCAACCCCACATGGGGACATGTCTGGGGCCAGGGGTCCCAGGCACAGTGGGATGGTGGCTTCCCCTGTCTCCCATCTGCCACCTCCTCGCATTCTGCCTGCCTCACAGGCTTGATTGCGTAACTGCTGGGCCTGCATTTAGAACCTAGCGCAGCGTGGAGCTTGTAAATCTTCTCTCACATCATGAAATGCCAGCAATTTCACAGCCAAGGATTCCTGTTCTCATAAAGTCCCCACACCAGCAGACTTGCATCTAAAAGTGTCCTCCGACTGATGAATTGATGTCAGAGCCGCTCTGGAGCCAAACACGGGGCCAGCAGCCTCCACCACCTGCTTGGCTCCTCCAAAACCCCCAGAGGTGAAGGTGGTGATTGCCAGGCCAGAGCTGGGTCTCTGCCTGCAATGTGACCCTCACATACATCTCCCGCTGGAGCAGAGGGACAGAAATGGCAGCCCCACAGTGGGAACTGAGGCCATATTTATATTTGAGACTATTTGAGGGGAAAACACACTTCTAAGTAATAGGTGCAATTGTAATCCATGTGAGGAAACATTCACTTATATTTATATTTGTCAGTGACTCTCAACCTTGGCTCCTGTTACAATGGCCTGTGGAGTGTTTAAAAGATAGACGTGCATAGAGAGGTAATTGCCACCCATGGAGATTCTGACCCAGTAGAATCTAGACTCTAAAAAGGGGCCCCTGCAGCTGTATGTTCTACAGGTAAAGATTTGATACCTAATTCATAAGAAAAACAGAAAACAGACAAGAAGGACATTGTGGCAGCCTTCTAAAATGGTCCCCACTGATCCCCAGTTCCTAGTGTTCATACCCTTGTGTGATCCACTCCCCTTGAAAGTGTGCTGGACCTACGGATTCACCTCTGTGAGTAGAACGGTGCACAAAATAATGGAATGTCACTTCCAAGATGAGTTTACAAAGAGACTACGGATTCTGTTTGGGTACCCTCTCTCCTCTGCTCTCAGGGAAGCCAGCCTCCATGTTGCAAATTGTCCTATGGAGAGACCCATGTGACAGGAAATTGGTTTTCCCAACCAATAGCCAGCAAGGACTCGAGGCCTTCCAGCAGCCACAGGAGTGAGCTTGGAAATGCGTTCTCTCCCAGTTGAGCTCTGAGATGGCTGCTATCCCACTGACACATCGATAGCAGCCTTGTGTGTGACACGAAGGCGTGCAGAAAAGTGCTCTCAGATTCCTGACCCACAGAAACTTTGAGATGATAAATACATCTCATTTTAAGCTGTTATGTTTTCAGGATAATTTGTTAGGCAGCAATAGATAACCCAGACAGACATATGTAACAAGACATTAATAGTGGTTATCTCTGGGTAGTGGGATTATGAGTGATCTGTGTTTTCTTCCTTTTGCTCACGTATATTTTCTAATTTTTTTATGTTACCCTAAATTGTATTCAAAATAAAAAACAAAAATCATTTTCAAATTATGTTCAAAAAAACTTGTAGAGTAAAACAGAGGAGAAAATCTTTGTGACCTTATGGTAGGTAAAGCTTTCTTAGACAAGTCACCAAAAAAGGTGGTCCAAAAGAAGATAAATCATCTTCTTTTATCAAAGTTAAAAACTTTTGGTCTTCAACAAATATCATTTTAAAAATATGAAAGACAAACCTCAGACTGGGAGTAAAGATTTTCAAATCATATATCTGATAAAGGACTTGTTTTCAGACTCTATAAAGCATCATAAGATAAACAATCCAATTAAAAAATAAGCAAAAGATTTGAATAGATATTTCTCCAAGGAAGATACACAAAGGGCTAATAAGCACATGAAAAGATGCTCAACATCATTACTTATTAAGAAAAGGTGAATTCAAACCACAGAGTTATCAATGCATACATATTAGAATGGCTATAATCAAAATGACAAGTGTTGGCAAGGATGTGAAAAAAGTGTAACTTTATACATTGTTGGTGTAAATGTAAAATGGTGCAGCCAATTTGGAAAACACTTTGGTGGTTTCTTGAAAAGTTAAATATAAGCTTACCATATGACCCACTCCTAGGAACCTACCTAAGAGAAATAAAAGCATGTCCACACTTGTAGGCAAATATTCATAGCAGTATTATTCTTAATAGGCAAAAACTAGAAACAATCCAAATTTCCACGGATAGATGAGTGGACAAACAAAATGTGGTATATCCTTACAATGAAATACTACCCAACAATAAAAAGGAACAAAGTCCTGATTCATGCTGTAACATCACTGTACCACAAAAGAGTATGCTAGTTGACAGAAGCCACACAGAAAAGAATACCTACACTATGATTCTGCTTACATAAAGTGTCCAGAAAAAGCAAATCTATAGAGACAGCAAGTAGATCAGTGGTTGTCTGAGAATGGCATGGGAGTGAGTTTGACAGCAAATGAATACAAGGCAATGTTTTGCGGTGACAAAAATGTTCTAAAGCTGGATTACGGGAATGGTTGCACAACTATATAAACTTATTTAAAATCACTGAATTATATACTTACAACGGGTAAGTTTTATGTTATGTAAATTATACTTCAATTAAGCTGGAAAAACGTTATGTTTATAACCTTGGAACCAAGTAATTTCATGTCAAGGGCATAATCAGAAATGTACACGAAGACTTACATCAAGTATACGCATAACAGTGCTTGTTTGTTTGATTTTTAAGTTAATGAAAAAGTATAAACAACCTGAATGCTTAGTAACAGATAATAAATGATTACTAATTGGTGATCCACTTGACAGAATAGTATGCAGCCATTAAAAAAGGTCTTTACAAATAATTTGTAATAACCTGAGGAAATGCTTAGGATAGAGTAAAAAGTTGTTCTTATGGCCAGATTTCTCTGAGAGTAAAAAGAGTCTATATATAAATGTTCATTTTTAAACCTAGTTGAATGTGTTCTGTGAATGTATGTGTCTATATATACAGCATAACCAGATGCGTATATGAGTATAGTTTTTTTTCTTCCTTCTCGATACTTATAAATAGTAAACTGCTGGTGACTATATAAATAATTTATGTTTTCTTTTTTGTTCTTCATTATCTTTCCTGATTTTTTTCCCCCAGAAAGCATGTATTCATTTTAAAATCTGGGGGGAAAATGTTTAAATAAAGGAAAACAATGGCAGGTCTCTCTTCTCCTGGTCAAAGGAGAGACTACGGTTTCCTCAACAAAATGATGTAGAAGGCCTATCAGCAGCTGCAGATATAAATGGCGGTGAGCTCACCTGGAGACTGCTGAGTCTCACCTGAGTCCCCTTCATCCCTCCTTGGACTGATCAGCCTGCCAGAGAGGGAGGAAGAGGGCAGTGCCTAATGCAAGGATACTTCCCTCCTCCTTAGCCAAGAGGAAGAGGGGCTCCTGACATGGCCCCCAGGGCTGGGTTCTTTGTCACTGCAGGATGACACGTAGGAAAAGGAGCAATGATCTCAGAAACAGATGCATGAAACTTAATAGAAACTGCTGGAAATCCAGGTTTACAAGCTGTGGCACCATAAAGAAAGCCTAAACTTGGGAGACAGAGAGACCAGGGTTTGAAACCTGGCTCAGCTATGGAAGCCATGCTCTGTGGGGTCTGGGACAAGCTACCCATCTCCACAGAATCTGTTTACCCACCTGTAAAGTGGAGACAGTCAGAGTGCTTATTTCTAAAGTGGAAATCTGTATCATTGGTTAGTAAGATTCAAGGAATAGAAGGGTTGTGTTAGTTCCCAGGGCTGCTGTAACAAATTAGCACAACCGAGGTGACAACAACAACAGAAATGTATTCTCTCGAGTTCTGGGGGCTAGAAGTCTCAAGGTCTTAGCAGGGCCAGGCTCTCCAACGGCTCTGGGGATGACCCTGTCTGGCTTGTTCATGGCAGAATTCCCAATGACTAGAACAGTAGCTAGTACATGCTAGATGTTCAATACAATTTGTACAAAGAGCAAACTGGTTAATAATTCAGAGCACAGTGGATTCTTTTTTGTTTTGTTTTATAATAACCTCTTTTTTCCTTAAAACAAAGGGACACATATTCATTTTATAAAATATCAAAAACACACACAAGTAGAAAGATCAAAACATACCAGAATCACACCTTTCACAGACAAATTACTGCTAATATTTTTGATAATAGCTATCCAACATTTATATAGTAATGTTAACATCATACTGTAAACAAATTTTGTAACCTAATTTGTACACTTAAGATTTTATAAATGCAGTAGTCCCCCTGTGTCCACAGGGGATACGTTCCAAGACCCCCAGTGGATGCCTGAAACAGCAGATAGTACTGAACCCTACACATACTATGTTTTTTCCTATACATACCTACTTATGATAAAGTTTAATAAATTAGGTACATAGATTAACAGCAATAACTAATAATAAAGTAGAACAATTATAACAATATACCATAATAAAAGTTATGTGAATGTGGTTGTCATGCAGGGTCTCAGCTCCCGCTCTCTGCACAGAACGCAGGATATGGTGAGGCCAAAAAAACAGTAACAGAGCTATAGATAGGGGAGTCATACCACTATATTCTCGCTGGCAGCTGGGCAAGACACAGGAAGTAGGATCCATCCGCAATCTGCCATTTGCGCTTGCTAACCCCACTTGCTGGCCACAATCTGCCGTCTGCTTCTCTGCCAACCAACCAACCCTCTAGCGTAGCCAAGGCAGTTATACTAGTGGCTAATGGCTCACTGGTAAGAGCTGATGGCCACCCAGCCACAGCGGATGGCCATCTGATTACAGCTGATGGCCATCTACTACCTGAGCCAGCACCTTTCCACGTGAGGCCGAGAGCCTGGAAACGGCTTTCTAGGACTCTGTCCCTGCAGTGGTCTCGCTCTCAAAATTTCTTGGTGTACTGTACTCACCCTTCTTCTTGTGATGAGGGGAGATGATGCCGCGCCTATGTGATGAGATGAAGTGAGGTGAATGACGGAGGCATTGTGACGACGCGTTAGGCTACTAGTGACCGACGGACAAGTTACAGCTTCTCTTCGGCACTTCCAGGCCACCAGCATCACTACTCCTGCACTTTGGGGCTCTTATTAAGTAAAAGAAGGGTGACGTGAACACATGCACTGTGCGACCAAGACAGTCGACCCGCCATCCAAGACAGCTAATAAGAGGCTAACAGGGGGAGCGTACTTTTTACGTCCAGGGCGGGATGAAGCAGGACTCGCGAGATTTCATCACGCTCCTCAAAATGCAATTTAAAATTTACGAATTGCTTATTTCTGGATTTTTTTTCATCCCATATTTTGGGACTGTGAGTGACTGCAGGTAACTGAAACCGCAGAAGGCAAAACCATGGAGAAGCAAGGACTACTATATCTTTCTGAATCCTTATATGCTATCCCAGCTTTCTTTCTTTCCCTTTCTCATTTCCCCATCAGCATTTCCGGGGTCACCTGGCATGAACTAACTGCATTCAACTCTTTGTGTGAGGTGTTAGTTTTAGGGATTAAGATACATATTATTAAAGAATGTGTCTAAACAGTGAAGCGCACGCACACACACACACACCACAGGGGCACATTTGTGGCCAGCAGCACACATACTCTGAGTGCCACTCTCCCCAACTCCCAGCACTCCCCCGACCCCCACAGGTGAGGCAACCAGGTCAGGTTCAAAGTCTCAGGGGCCTGGGAATCAGTCATTAAAGGACATCAGGAGGCCAGACCTAAAAGGGCAGCTGGGATACAGGCAGGACAGCATGGATACGTGTGTGCAGTGTGCACAGGCCCGAGTGCCTTTGTGAATTTAGGTCAAAGATAGTTCTCCTCTGCTCCTTACCTGGAGACTCAGAGCCTCTGGGCCATCTAGAGTGCTCTCACATAAATCAGTGTGCATTTACCATGTCGTCCATGCCTCTTAGATGTAGTACCTTGAAGCAGTGCATGACCTGAATTCCTGAACATGAGCTGGAAGGCATCACTCATGCGAGGTCTATGAGCTGCGCCCAGAGTGGCAGACCCCACCTGGTGGTGGGCTGCATTTCCCCAAGACCGTAGGGCCCTGCTTAGTGTAGGTCCAAGAATGGAGCTTCACTGACTTGAGCAGGGAGGGACTAGGGAGGCAGAATCCACTCCAGGCCTCGGCCACCTCCCGACATAGTTCTCTGGGCTCAGACCTGCCAGTTACAGCCCTTGAAGATGAAAGGGAAAGGCTTTGCCAGACAAGATGAAAGCCAAGCGCAAGTGGTGTTTCACAGCCTCCTAAAGGGTGGATTCTTGGTGCTCCTTATTATGCTCAATTAACAGCATAATTCTTGTAATTACAGAAACCCAGAGAGATTCTCACAGAGGATAGCCACTTGGCCTTGGTTTTTACTCCTGACTTGCTCTGACAAATCACGTTTTCATCTCCCCACCAGCATGTATCTGCGGAACACACTAATTACCCTGGTCTTCTGGCAACAGGCCCCACCCACCCCCGGACCAGAGCCTGCATACCTGCCCTCTCCACAGGCCAGGAGCCCCTGAGCCTTAGCTGTCTGGCAGACCAGAGCCTAAAAGCACTGGACAGAGCAGCCCTCTTCCTTCAGCCATGTGCACCTGGAGGGGCATGAGGAGTGGGGGTGCCCATGGCTGGGGTGACCTCTGACTGACAAGCTCCATCCAGCCTGTTCTGTGTTCAGCAGCCCAGCTCACCACCCCACAGGAAGGAAAGGAAATGCCCAGCCACACACCACATATTTCATTTATTTCCTTACTGCCTATCTTCTCCTATAAGAATGTAAGCTCCACGAGGGAGAGCTGGCATTAGTATTTTCCTGCAGCTACAACAAATTCCCACATTGGTTTAAAACAACAAAAGTTTTATCATCTTACAATTCTGAAGGTCAGAAGTTTTACTGAGCTAAAGTCAAGGGCAAGGCTGCATTCTTTTCTGGAGGCTCCAGGGGAGAATCCATTTTCTTGCCGTTTCTGGTCTCTATAGGCCAACCGCATTCCTTGGCTTGTGGTCCCCTCCATCTTCAAAGCCATCATTCAGATCACTCTGGTTCATTATCACATGTGCTCTCTGATTACCTCTCCTGCCTCCCTCTTCTACTTAGCAGGACCCTTGAGATTTTGTTGGGCCACCTGGGTAATCCAAGATAATCTCCCTATCTTCTGGTTAGCTAATTAACAACCTTAATTCTTCCTTACCATGTAACATATTTACTGATTCTGGGGATTAGGACATAGGCGTCTCAGAGGGGAGGGCTCCATCATTCCACCTATCGTAGGGTTTATTGTCTCTTGTTCACTGCTGTATTCCCAGTGTTTGGCACATAGTAGGCCCCCTGTAAATACTTGTTGAATGAATAAGTGAATGAATACATGAATAAATCACTAAGAATAATATTTAATATCATAGTAAACAGTAATTGTGCTTACTAAGTGCCAGGCACTATTTAAAGTGCTTTATGTATATTAACTCATTTAGTCTCCAACAGTTCTATGAGGTACATTTTATTATTATCTGTATTCTACACATGAGGAAATGAAGGCACAGAGGAGTTGCGTGCCCCAAGCTACACAGCTAGTGAGTGGAGAACCCAAGATCTGACCTCAGATTTATTGAGCATTTGTGTCACTGTCGCTGACACACATTTCAAGTCTCATTTCATTCTCACGAGAGACCAGGAGGAAGATGGTCAGAATGTGAACCCTGATCATAGGCACGGAATGAAGTCACCCAGTTAATGATTCTGAGGCATTCTGTGGCTCAGTGGTTGGGGCAACGGATTGCATATTGCTTCTTGAGTCTCTTTTGATTCCAATCAGACCAGGACCCAGCACCACCACAAGTGCTCATGTTCCCACCATGAGGCTGGCTCCTGCTTCGGACCCTGCTCTCTGATTCTGCTCCTACTCTATATAACTAGCACCCAGGGCCCCGGCAGGCCTGTAGCAGACCATGACCTTCACCTCCAACTGAGCCCGACAGCTGTAACTCCTGGAAGCCTGTCTTCCTCCAGGAGACAGGAGCCTACTTCAAACCTCACCTAGAGATGAAGTTGCGCTGCCCATTTTATTGATGACAACTCTGGGGACCCCCATAGCTGGTCCCCATCCATGTTTTGTATGTGTGAGAGCTGTTTGCTCTCTGCATGCTGGCCCGTCACTGGCCCCCGTGACAGGCTGCCCTTCCAGAGCCCCTCCCTAGTCACTTAATTTCCCCTGCTAGCCTGTTCTTCAAGGACATGAACACATAGGAAACCCCCAGACACGGGCTTCAGCTTCCCCCAGCTTTTCGGGAAGAGTGTTGCTCAGGCAGGCAGGTGGCACTGTCCCCTCTCACTTGCATCATAACCTTTGCAATCAAAGCCAAGAAGAGTGAAACATGCTTGTACCTGCCAACACAGTGGGGCACTGCATTTTCTGTTCCCGCCAGCACATTTTTCTAGGTCAGTGTCAGATCAGGGATATCCAATACTACGTGTCCCAACTTTTTATTTGAAAACAGAGAAGTTGCTCTCCAAAGTAAATAGGGTTTACAATAAAGCCTGGAGAAACCTCCATCTGAAACACACTGAGTGACCAGGAAGGACAGACAATTTGTGGCTTGATAGCTGTAAACCCAACACCAGCCCCAGCTCCAGCCCTAGGAGGATAGACCGGGTTGGGGGAGAACAGGTGTATACACGCATGTACGTTGATGTGTGCCTGTACATGTGTACACACATGCATGTGTATTTGCACAAATATGCATGTTTCTTTAAGGGTCTCTGGGTGATTATCATGCATATGTAAATTGGGAGGGTTATACATGTATACGTGTGTGTGTGTACCCAGGCATGTGCCCATAGGTGGGTGTGTGTGTTTCTGCCTGATGATTTTGCACCCAGCCCTGCTTCTCAGATAACTGGTCCTCTCTATAGACACTTTTCTCCTCTCCTCACTGCTACCTCCAGTCTTAGCCCTCATCCTGTTACTGAATAAAGTGCTGGGGTTCAGATATCGATATGCTGTAAATGCATCCCCTCCATCCTATCTCCTCTTGGTGCTCACCCACTGCCCACTCACATTAGACGTGGTCATACAGGCCAATGGAGGTCCATTTCTGGTTACTGTGTTGGGACCCAGCAATTTGAGCTCACCGTTTATTAACAGCGCTTGGTGAATGGCACCTTGGGCTGCCCCAAGAAGGCCTCTGGTGTCACATCTTGATGGTCACCTTGACTTCAGGATCTCCCTCAAAGACCCTCCTACTGGCGCTGCCACCACAATCTTCCCTAAGTTCTGCCTGTTTCTTAGCCCATGACCCCATGGGGCCTGGGAACCACCTGCTTCACCAAACTCAAGCAACTCAGCCTGACTTCCAAGAGCTGAGTGATTTCCTTAGCAAACCCTCCTGGTTTCTCCAGGAAAACCTCGGCGGGGCTGCCCCTCATTGCGTGTTAGGTCAGGCTCCTCCTTTACCAACCTCTAAGCCTGCCTTTGCTCCTGCCAGTCTCCTGCCACCACAACATTCTCCGCTGCCACTTCTCTGCCTGTCCACACCCTACGCTGCCTTTCAACCAGTTCTACTCTCACCCCTCCCCCCAGGAGGCCTTCTCAAATAAACCTCCCAAACCACAAAACGCCTTATCCGTTGGGCACTGTATCACTGGATGACACACTGCCCTGAGTATTACCTAAGAATTGTTTTCAGGTTGCTTCATGGCACTTATCTCGCCTTCCCACCTAGATTGCAATCTCCTTCTAGGTAAGAGTCAAACCCTGTGCTCTCTTTGAAAGCTGTGGAACCCGACACAGGTTGGACACAGCATAGATCAGTGATAAGGGTTTGTGGGTGAGTGGATGCAAAACAAAGTTGGGATGGAGGTGGTCAGGCCATAAAACTGTGTGCCAGGCACCGGTCCAGTGACTCATCTACCCTACCTCATTTAATCCTCCCATAACCATTGGAGCTGGGTAACAGTATCTCCGTTTCATAGATGAGAAAACGAAGCCAGACAGAGGCTAAGTGACTTCTCCTTAGTAAATGGCAAGGTCAGGGTTTAATCCTAGGTCTTCCAATTGCACTTCCTTATTAATTTGCAACAACCATATCAGTGGAAGGCTGCACATTAAAGAGTCAAGAACTTTCTGAAATTCTAAAGCACACCCTTCCCCGAAAAAGTGAAAGTAAGCACGAGATCAGTGTCCAATAGAACTTTCTGCGATGATGGAAATGTTCCTTTTGATGCTGTCCAATATGGTAGCCCCTACCCACGGGCAGCCGTTCAATATGGTAACCACCTGAAATGTGGCTAGGATAACTAATGACCTGGATTTAAAATTTTATTTTATTTTAATTAATTTAAATTTAAATAGCCACCTGTGACTAGTGGCTATCATATATTGGATAGCATAGCCCTATGTAACTGCTTCCAAACCATATTCATGCTGAGCAAATACAGGAAATAATAATCATATAATTATTGAGGCTGCTTGTTAGTGGGGGACAACAGGCTCAAGGAGTCCTGCCCTCCTGGCCCCACCCAGCCGCCCTGAGGGTTATGATCCTAAGGGTCAGTGTTACGACAAACTTGTAATCCATTTCAGACACACCAGCTCTTAATGATGGGCAGCTCCAGCCCCTAAGCCTAGGGCACTGAAATCCCTGTGGCTATGAGAAATCCCAGCAGAGGAAGTGTGCTGGACCTTGTCAGTCTTTGCATGGCATCCTGTACCTCCATTTCCCACATAGTCAGTGCCAGGCCCTGGACAGAGCTGGGGTACAAAATGTGACTCAGAGCCCAGCCTCACGGATCTCAGGCCACAGTAATGAACAGAGCCTTCGGGGCCTTTCACCATCAAGGAGACTGCAGCCCCATAGTTGTTGGAAAGCAGGACCCTGGTCACAGCAACAGGACCCAAGGCCAGCTCTGGCCCTGTGGGAGGGGAGCCCAGGAGCCCAGAGAAGAGAGATCCGGGCTCCCATCTTTTTTCTTGGCAGCACTTTGGTGCCACCTCCTGGGCCCCTTGCAGAATGCCAATGCTTACAAACTTGCCAGGAGGAAGAAAGGACTGGACACTGCTGACTGGCGGGAACTGTCAGAGACCTCCCAGGCCCCACCTGGCTGGGCAGAAACCGAACGCCTAGCCGCTTGCCTACCCACGACTAGGGCACAGCAGTGGGGTCAACTCCCTTCCTGCAGGAAAGGGCATTTGGGGATGGAAGGGAAACGCGCAACAACAGCAGCTCTGGGGAAGTGGGAGGGGAGAGAGCTCAAGCACTCACTGTCTGAGTCTGGAATCCAGGATCTCATTCACACCTCCATCGTTAAACTGCCAGGCCCTGGATATACAGGGAGCAAGCAGACACAAGCCTGGTGGTGGCTGTAATTGGCTGACGGCGGGAAGCCGGGTGAAGGGTGTGTTGTCTGGGTTAGTCTCTGAGGGTGCAAAGAGTTGGGCACACATAGAGAAGGGAAAGAGAGAAGTTTTCAGAGGAGAGAGCAGCCTGGGGGGGGCAAGCCCTGGAGGTGAGGAGGAGGGTGGTCCAGTGGAGAAGTGAAGTGGCTCAGGGTGGTCAGAAGGTAGCAAATGTGTGGGGGGAAGGGAGCTGGCGGTGAAGCTGCTGGGGTTAGGAAGCTGCAGAATCCAGCGCATGCAGGGCCTTGTTTTCTGCAATCCCTACCCTGTCCAGCAGACCCCCAGGGTCAAACCTCCATGCGTTTCTGTTTCAGTGCTTTTGTCCATGACTACCAGAACAGACCCCAGTGACTAGCAAACGTAGCAGAGAGACACAGGTTGCATGGTCTGGTGCTGAGGAGAGGTGCGGGGAAGCAAGGGGAGAGCCCCAGGGTGGGAGATGAGAGACTGTGCCACTGCCTAGCTCCAGGACCCGGCAACATTTCTCCTCTCTGGGCCTCAGTTTCCCCATCTGTGAACTGTAGGCGTTGACTGATGGTCTCCATCAACTCCCATTTAACCAGTCTGGGTCCTAAAGTATAGGAAGGAGGTGAAGATTGGGACGTTTGTGCTCTGGCTAATGTCCCCCTACCCATGTAGTGTGTGAGTGAGGGGCTGTCCAGCCATGCTCCAGTTACATGGAGATTCTGATGGGGCTTCTTAAGCTGACTGAATCTTGAGTTCTCAGTAAGAGAGCTGGGGGAGTAGGGCCCTCATGGAGGGATAGATACCTGGCTGAACCAGAGGCTTGTGTGGTATGGGTCTCTTGTTCAGACTTCAGCCTCACATAATCTCTCCACAGCACAAAGGGAGGCCTTCTGTCAAGGCGCTGGGGTTGGAGATGCCCGGAGCTCTGCCTAGCTCTAAAAGTCAGAGGACCCCACTGTAGGTTTCCTCCCAAAAGATCCCCAAGCCCAGGAAAGATGGAAGAGAACCCCAAACGAGCCAGAGAATCCTCTGGGAGAGGCTAACTCAGCGGCAGCTTTAGCCCTGGAGTCTTCTAGTAAACAAATCAGGACAGCTTCCCGCAATCCGCTGGAAGCTGGGATGGGGAGACAAGGCCTCCAGCCACCAGGCACATCTCATTCAAAAGTACTTCCTGGGTATCAGCGAGCTCTCACAGGCTGCCCTCATCTGAGCCTTTCATCAACCCGTAAGGCGGGCAGGGTAGGGTTATGGACGAAAAACTTCAGTCCAGCCCCATATTTCATAGAAAAGGACAAGACTCACATTAACTAACGACTTGCATTGAGCCATGTGGGGTACGTTAGTGACTTAGTGACAGAGAAGTAGCCCCAGATCTCCTTAGGGGCCAGGACTGCAAGTGTGAAATACACACAATTTCAAAGACTTGTACAGAGAAAAAGGATGTAAGATATCTCATTACATACTGATTTTTATTTTAATTACATGTTGAAATGGCAAGATATTGGATATATTGGATTCAATAAAATATACTAAAAGTAATTTCACCTGTTTCTTTTTACTCTTTTAATGTGGCTACTAGAAAATTTAAAATTAAATGAGTGGTTCGCAGCAGTGGCTCTAGTTATATTTATACCCAACAGTGCTGCACCAGGCTGCTGTGCTGGGTTCACTGCTGTCACCCCAGTGTCTAATTCTCACGCGGGGTCCCTGGTCCCGCTCCCTGCACAAGAACGTAGGATATGTTGAGGCCAAAAACAAACACCCACAGAGCCATAGATAGGGGAGTCACACCACTATAGTCTTGCTGGCGGCTGGGTTGGAGACATAGGAAGCAGGAGCCACATGATCAGCAACCTGCCGTCCGCTTCTCTGCCTGCCTGCCTACCAACCCCCTTGCTAACCACACTCCGCGCCTAGCGTAGCCATGGCAGTTATATCAGTGGCTAATGGCTAACTGGTTACAGCTGATGGCCATCTACTACCTGGGCCAGCACCTTTCCACGTGAGGCCAAGAGCCTGGAAACTGCTCTCCTGGCTCTGTCCCCACACTAATATACATAGTGGGAGAGGGTGGGGACAAACATGGGAACCTTTGAGGACTTTTTATGTGCTAGACACTAGACTAAGTCTCTTACATCTTATCTTCCCAGCAACCTTATGCCAGGGATAGGAGGGCAGTGAGAGAGGCAATAGTAGGAGAGTTCATTCAGGGCCCTAACTGGGGTCAGGGTGAGGTCAAGGTGAGGGGTAGAGTCCTCTCTTCTTTGCATGCTCCTAGTTTTCTGGACAAAAAGATTGTCGTGCAGGGTGTCATGTGGGGAACGGTTGGGGGAACAGCGCCACCCACATAAGAACGCAGGATATGGTGAGGCCAAAAATGAACACCCACGGAGCTATAGCTAGGGAAGTCATACCACTATGACTCTCTCGCTGGTGGCTGCGTTGGAGACACAGGAAGCAGGAGCCACATGATCTGCAATCTGCCGTCCACTTCTCTCTGCCAACCAACCCCACTTGCTAGCTGCAATGAGCCATGCTAACTGCAATCCACGCTTGCTAGCTCAGCCACCCTCTTCTTGCTAGCCCCTATTTTCTGCTAGCGTAGCCACAGCAGTTATATTAGTGGCCAATGGCTCACTGGTTACAACTGACGGCCAACTAGCCACAGCTGATGACCATCCAATCACAGTTGATGGCCATTTACTACCCGAGTGAGCACCTTTCCACGTGAGGGTGAGAGCCTGGAAACTGCACTCCTGACTCTCCCCACAAAGATGCCTCTTCTCCCTCTCCCACTGTGTACTTCCTGGTCAACCATCTTCCCACTTGGCCTCAGCCATGTCAGTTGTGAAATTTGTCCCATCTCCTTTAAGGCTCTGCCCCACTAGATACTGTCCCACCAGTGATAGCCCAGTTCCTTCAACAGCCACATACCTGCTCTGGTATCATTCGTGGGCTCCAGCAGTATGGTGGCTTTCAAAGAAGGCTCCCAAATCAGGCCGCTTGGTCTGCTGCAAGGCAGACATGTGGCCTGGAACGCAACCTGGGGTCTCAGAAAGCCCCTTCCCAGTTATTTCGAATCCCCAGTTCCAGAAGTGCAACCCTCCAAGGACCCACCCTCAGCTCTGGGACCAATCGAGCTACGCTCAGGAAAGTAACCCCAGAAACCACAAGGTGGCGCTGTTCCCCCAACCGTCCACTCCCCAGTAAGCTCCCTTCACACCTGCATTCCAGTATTTGGAAGTTTCCCCCAGACCAGCTGTTGAATTTCTTTCTCAGCCTTTAGTTGCCAATAGTTATTCACACTCATTCTGCAATGAAACTAGGTCACCTCTGAGTGCGAACTTTAAAATAAAAGTCAAGCAGGCTACTAACTCATCGTCAGTTCTTCTCTACAAAGGAATTCCGTACCCAGAGGCCATCAAACACACCTAACATGCACAAGAGGAATGCACACATGTTAAGCAAATAACACACAGGTCCATGTGTGTGTGAACAACATGGTCAGAACCAGAAAGATGGTTTTATTTTCCTATTTGTTTTAGCCCCAGGACTTTTTTTATTTTTTTGAAAGCAGAAGTAATTTATTCCATTTCTTTTTTAAAAATATTTTTATTTAAAAATATCGCTAATATACAACATTATGTCAGTGACAGGTGTACACCATAGTTATTTAACATTTATATGCCAAAAAAAAGTGAGCTCCAGGAATTTTTATTCAAAAAAGAAAGAAAAGAAAACCTTACATTGAAGCCAAATACGTAAAATGAGGGGAGAAATTTTTTAAATTACGGCTGCTTCAGTTGCAGGTGTGAGGGTAGAAGAATGTCCCCAGTGAACAGTTTTCTGGAGCATACCTTAAAAACCATTAGTCTGGTCCCACTGTCTTATTCCATAGGAGGGAAAACTGAGACTCACAAAGGAGAAATGACCTGTTCGAAATCACACAGATACTTTCAAAATGCTTTCATTTTCAAGCTAAGCCCCAAAGGCAGGTGTTTTCACTGAGAAATCAAAACAATTTCTGTTTTCTCTGACTTACAGCCAGACTCTCTTCAAATTATGGTGATAACCCAGGGCAGAATGACGGTAATGGAAGACACTTCCACCCAGCTCTGTTTATTTCAAGCCCTTTCATTCTGCACAACCCTCACAATGCCCCTGAGAGTTAGGAAGGGCAAGTAGATACCCCAGGGATCTGAGGAGAAATAAAAGCCCAGAGAGGCGACTTGACTTGCTCTTGGAGCACACAGTGAGTGTCAATAAAAAAACCAAAAAAAGTAAAAGACTAGCACCCAGGCCTCCTGTGACAATTCTGCACCGTGGTCTGGAGGTGAGTTTATTCTACCTTGGTGGAAAAAACTTTTTTAAAAAAGGAGGAGGCTGTTAGGTGTTGGTTCTCAAGCTGACAAAAAAGCAGAGTGAGAACAAGAGACTTTGCTCCTGAAGAACAGGACCCTACCGCCTTCATTTTTATATCTTCAGAGCCAGGCATGATTGCTGGTACATTGTAAACCTCTAAATATTCATCGAATGAATAAATAAATGGGACACAGACACATCAATAGATATATTTGGCTCCTGAGACAAGAAATTGAGATTCTGCACATGTTAACACCATTTCCATAGTCTACTAGATAGAAAGCTTTGAGAGATATCTTGAGAGGAGGAAAGCTCACCGCACACGGGGATTTGTTTGTCTTTCTTTCCTGTCACTCTGAACAGTTCCCCTCTGGAAAACAGCAGCTTCCAACTGCGCTGAGCTCCTGTAGTATTTTTATCATTCAAATCACTTATTTAGCTACTATTTTCTACCCAGCTACTAAGGATCACTGTTCATTAGGCCCTGAGGCGTATAGAATAGACCCCCCTGTGTGATAGCATATTTAATAATACAATATTTCAGGACTTAGATTTAAAATGAGAACATTTAAAAGGAGCTGTGTGATCTTGAATAAGTGCTGATCCATAGTGTCGGTGGGACAGGGAAGCAGTAATTAGCAGTTCAATCCAACAACAACGACTAACCCCTAACCTGCCCAAGAACAAGCATTGGGTAAGTGGGGAGACAGGCATAAGTAAGACAAGCCACGGAGCTCACTAGATGGATATAAATCCCATATGAGGTGATCTACAATAAAAAAATAACTATTGTTAACTTCTGCATTCAGAATCATTAATTGATATACTTCCCATGGTTATATAACTGAACACATCCTCTTTGTACACACAATGCATTTCCCCCCTACAAAAATGGAATCCTGTTGTACACAGTATTTTTCAATAGTCTTTCCATGTTAATACATTGTGAGCAGCTTCATTCATTCTAAAGAATTTCCATGCCATTCATCCTTCAAATACTTCCTGAGTGCCTACGACATACCAGGCACCATGGCTGTGTGTTGTATAATAGGGAGTAAAACAGCTCCCTGTTCTCAGGTAGCTTAAACCACATGAATGTATCATAATTCAGTAAATCATTCCCCTATTGCTGGGTATTTCTACTGTCACATTTTTTTCTTTCTTGATAATGATAATGATAGCTAAGGTTTATTGAGCATCTATTATGGAACTAGAAGCACTTTATGTGGACAATGGATAATTTCGCTTAATCTTTGTAAACAGCCCACTCTTGTAGGTTCTATTGTAGATGAAGAAATGGAGGATAAAAGTTTTAATAACTTACTCAAGGTCATGCAGTTATTAAGTGTCAAAGCCAGGATTCAAACCCAGGCATTTTGACTTCAGAATCTAGACTCTTCACCAGAAGGAACAATGAATGTACTTGTTCACACACCTTTTTACATTTATATGAGCATTTCTGAAAACAGATTCTTGGAAATTGGAATTAGTGTGCCAAAGGGTATACAAATCTTTTTTATATCCCATAGAGTGAGTTTTAAGAGGGAAAGTGAAAAAATTTATTAATGAATTGCTGAGAGATCATTTTTGTGGCTGATTATAACTCTGTTGTCCAACATGGCAGCCACTAGCCAATGTGGCTTTTGAGTACTAAAACTGTGGCTAGTCCAAATGGAGATGTGCTGTATGCATAAAACACACATCAGATTTTGAAGACCCAGTATGAAACAACAACAACAAAAAAGTAAAATATCTCATTGATAAGTTCTACATTGATTATATGTTGCAATGATAGTATTTTGGGTGCATTAGGTTAAATAAATTATATTATTAAATTTATCGTATCTGTTTCTTTTGATCTAAATGTGAGTAGAAAATGTTAAATTACATTTGCATTGAATGGTGCTGGATTAAAGAATGGACCCAAGCAGATGCGAGTAGAGGCTGGAAGTCCCCTCTGAAGAGCTTGTGAGCAGATAATGAGGACAAGATTGGAGTAGAGGCCCTGGGAGTGGAGTAGAGCTGAGGGGCTTCAGCAGTGAGGTAATGAGGTTTTGAGCCTGGTGACCAGGAAGATACCATATTTCCCTGAAAATAAGATCGGACCTTATATTAATTTTTGCTTGAAAAGACGCACTAGGGCTTATGTTCAGGGGATGTCATACTGAAAAAAAATGCTAGGGCTTATTTTCCAGTTAGGTCTTAGTTTTGGGGAAACACAGTAGGGGTATCAGACTCCTGGTTCCCTGTCCCTGCAACAACTTCCCCATTTTTTCTCCCCAGGCCCTTTCCAAGCAGAAGCCACTGTCCCTATCTGCAAGGCTTGGCCGGTCTCCCCAGTGTTCAAGTTCACTCCTAATCCAAAGCAATGTACACCAAAGCCACCCTAGCCACAAGGAACTTGGCATCTAGTTGGCCTCCCCACCCCCATTATTAAAACCAGTTCAGAGATAAGAAGGGGATAAGTCAAAATTTATTTCTCACAAAAGAAAAACAACAGAAAAGAAAAACAGCAACAATGGTTATGAGAAGAGACTGTCTCACCATAGTAATTATAATGGTTTCTTACTCAACAGTGGGGAAAATATCCAATCCTGAAGTAGATTTTTCTTTGACAAGTTGTTGTTGACTTATTCTTATTTGTACATCTCATTCTTATTCTCAATGAATCTTAAATGATATCTGACCTTTGTATGAGGATACAATTCATGGACTGTGTACCTGTTTATAGATATTGCAAAGTTAAGGCTTGTTTGTCAGAATGTGGAAAAGGAACATGATTGGGAAACTTTCTACAAAAAAAAAAAAAGGCAACAATAGCCACGATTCTAGGCCCAAGAATCTATTGCAGCAGAATTTTTGATGTGAGGACCAGGCATTGATAGTTTAAATTGATAGTTTCAATGCTTCCCGGAAAATTCTAATGTGCTGTGCTTCCAGTGTTGAGAAATACTGGCTAAAATTAATATTAGTAACTATGGCCACTATGCAGCACCTGAATTTTGAGTAAAACCTCCTCTCAATGATGGGTTCCACAGCACGAGAAAAAAATTAGTTCCCATATGGAAAAGGTCACTGTTTCTATTTGTATTGGTTAGTGTACAGTGAAGATTGACAAAACTAAATGGCTTTTCTTCTTCTTTTTTTCCTACAAAAATAAAAACCGTGTTTTTCCTTCTGAAACCAAGGGTCCTTATGAATTTGATTACGTTTAGTTTTAAATCCTAGCTCTAG
The DNA here is from genome assembly GCF_964194185.1 of Rhinolophus hipposideros. NCBI lineage: Eukaryota > Metazoa > Chordata > Mammalia > Chiroptera > Rhinolophidae > Rhinolophus > Rhinolophus hipposideros. The sequence continues at coordinate 39,860,446 of NC_138056.1, forward strand.
AAATCATATATATATATATATATATATATATATATATATATATATATATATGTATGCATATATATGTATATATATTACTCAAATATATGTATATAGTACTAGGTTGGTGCAAAAATAATTGTGGGTTTTGCAATTATTTTTAACCTTTTAAACCGCAATTACTTATCCCTCAGAGACCTAGCCTTTTCCCCGGATAATCAGCAACCCCTGAGGCAACAGCAGACAGTAGCCAGATCTGACTTATGGTCACAGGTCTGGACATCTGGCAGGTTAAAGATAACATCTTGACCTAAGTTATGTTTCAGCTCCTGAGCCCTAAGGTGGAACCATCCCTGGCTACTTTCCTATGAAACCAGACTGAGGGATGCTGGAAAAGACCTCAGAGCTGTCCTCAAGACCTGAAGAAATGATCTATTACCCTTACCTCACTTTCAACCAATCAGCTCCCAGCTAGACCCCAAACCCCTTACCCACAATGTCTTGTGATTTTGCCCCACATAATCTGTAACCTACAGATTATATAGGAAATCATATTGCAGGAAGAGATGTGCAGACCCCAAGCGAGAAAAGAAGTCTAAAATATAACAGCCTCAGCAACAGGACCTAATCGTGGATGTGAACATGTCTATTAGGGGAATTTCTTCTGACCTAGCCATCCTGACAACCCTGTGTGCCAAGGCAGATAAAAGTTTTGTGTGCGTAAACAGAAAAGAGCTGTCTGCTCCAAGACCCTTCACAGCCTTCATGGTCTAAGCAAAATTACTGTGGACACTCCCCTCACCTTGTCTTCCCTTGAGCCCGAGCTGAGCATACACAAAAGGAGCTCTGTTCCCTGCTCTCTTTACAAGAGCTTTGTTGGCCAGGCCTGGTAATGATGGGAGGATGATAATATCATAATAACTAACACTCCCGGATGCTTCTACAGGCCAGGCGCTTTACTAAGGACCTGAAGGAACTTGTAAGACTCACAACTGCCCCACGAGATAGATGCAGATCCTGTCCTCCTTCTATAGATGAGGGAAGTGGGGCTCAGAGAAGTGGGGAGGCTTGTCCCAGTCACCTGGTTGGAGAGTAAGGGGGCTGGGTCTGCTCTAGGACCTCTGTCCTCCACAATGACTCTGTAGTGCCTTCCAACAAAGACCCGTTTCTTAAGGTCAGTGTTTATTGCTCCCTTTTAACAAAGGAAAAAGTATTTTTAAAATGAGAAAGCTAGGGTTTAGAAGGATAAATTAGCTTATCCAAGATTATAAGTCTAGGAAATAGCAAAACCATGACTAGAATACAGTTCCTTTCCCCACACCACGATGTCCCCACCGCTGGTTTCTTTGTCTGATATCCCTGACCCAGACAGAGACCTGTTTCCTGAGGAGTGGAGCTGCCTGAGGTTGTGAGCCACCCTATTGCAGAACAATTCAAAGTATGGATCCAGGAGTTCAATACACACCTGCTTGAATCCCTGACTCTGACCTTCGGGCAAGCTACATTATCTCTTTTTTACCCTATTATCTTTGAATTTGAATGTAATTTACTTACGTACATAAATTCAGTCCTTTTAGTGCACAGTTCTACAACTTTTGACAAATGTATATCAACATCCTCTGCCTATCACCCCAGTCAAGGTATAGAACCCCCCAAATGTCCCTGTACCCCTTTATGGTCAACCCTCTACCCCCATCCCAGCCTCTGGCAACCAACGATCTGTTTACAGTCCCTACAGTTTTGCCTTTTCTAGAACATCAAATAAATGGAATCAGTATGTAGTCTTTTGAGTCTGGCTTCTTTCACTTAACACAATGCGTTTGCAATGCATCCGGGTTGTCATTTGTAGAAGCAGTTCATTCCTTTTTATTGCCGAGCATTAAGGATCGCAACATCGCAGAAACCATAGCAGCCACCCCGGCTTTACTGGAATACCTTGCCAGGCAGTTGAGAACACCACTTACTAAATCTTAAATTATTATCATCAAGATGGCACAAGTATCTTGAAGATAATGGTAGTGAAGGTGACTGGAAACAGGACTTATTCTCAGATTTACTAACACATCCCTTGGGGACATCCCGGATTATCTGCTTAGTGGCAGCAGGTGTGGACTAAGAGCCGTGTAGTCTGGGTGCTAATGTGCCCAGAAGCTAGAAAACCCTAGGATATTCAGGTCATGGCGATTAGGGTCAGAACCCACACTCAGGACCAGCTCATCCAACTCCAGCGGTCTTTCCACTATTCCACCAGCTTCCAACCACATCCATGGGAAAGCAAGCACTGCTGGCCTGACTATGCTGTTCCACAGATGGGAGGAGAGGCTGACGGGATGGGAGGAAAGCTTTTTGTGGAGGCCCAAGGATAACGGAATCTTCAGCAAAGACCATTCTAGAATGAGCCTGAGAGGCCCCTCATACTTACTGCCTCAGCATCTCCAAAGGGGACCCTGGCATCTGCATTGTTTAGCCAGCTTCACAGGTGATTCCATTATGCAGCCAGCATTGAAAGAAATAAACACAACCTTCTGTCCCCAAGAAATGGAGAAAATTAGGTAGAAACACATTTCTAAACATTCTGCTTCTATAGTTGCGTGAGAGCGTCAATTTTTTGCTTTTCGTCTTTTGGCACTGGCTCCACCAAAATGTTCTTACTCCTTAGTCAGCCTCCACTTCAGACACACATGCAGGAATATACAGTACAGAGCACATCCACCTGCTAAATAAAAAAGCAAGACAGCCAGGCTCGGGACTCATTCTTCGTATGCTGCGTTCCAAGTGTGGTGGCCAGGAATACGGTCCTCTGGGTCGCTTTTGTTCACCCACCCACGGAAAGTTGGCAAAGTAAATGTATGTTTTGGATATTCAGTGGCTGTTACTCATGGAAACCCTGAATCCACGTGAACACGCTTTCCAAAGCCAGATGGAGTTTCCATTCAGAAAAAATCTTGGCACCAATTTCATCAGAACAATCACAAGTTCCAGGCAAGACCTGGGAAGTCTCGATGAAATTGGTGGCTGGCACTGCAGGTCAGGCGTCGTCTAGTAAAGGGAAGGAGACTCTTGGCTGGCATTTCCCTGTCCACAGGACATGGTGGCCCTGTTTCTAATCCATGGGTTTCAGACAGGGATGGTAACATTCTCTAATGCAAACCTTCCTTGAAAAGGATTGCTTTGTTAAAATACAAGCAGCCCCACCCCAGACAGTTTGGTAGCCAGTAACAGAAAGTTACTAATCCTAGCTCATAAGTAAGGGAAGTTATGAGAAGAACCTAAAAACGTCTCCCAAAGTCTAAGGGAAGATGGTGCAGCTGGGTCTTAGACTCACAAAAGATAAAAACTAGAAACAAGAACCAGAATGACATCATGGAATGAAGCAGCTATTCCCTTCCTTCGTATCCCCTCCCCCCACCCCCAGGCTCACAGAATCTCATTTCTCTGTCTCTCCCCCTCATTTCCTCTCTCTACGACTTTCTCTATATTGGCTTTTGTCCTCAAGCAGCTGAATGGTGTCTCCAGTCTCAAAATCCAAGAAAGAATCTGATGGGTCTAGAAAGAATTCAATCTCCCTTCCAAAGGGGTGAGAGAGGTAGGTCATCCATGAGGATCCCACATGGTCTCCCACTCCCACCAGAGTTAACTGGACCAGGGATGGACAACCCCCATGGGCTTCCTGGAAAGAGCCAGCTTTTAGTGTATTTATTTATTTTTGTTTATTTATTTATTTTTCAATTAGTGTTGACATACAGATATTAGTTTCAGGTGTGATGGGTCCCTAGTCACAACCTAGTGATGAGACATTTATATACCTTATGCGGTGATCACCCCAGTAAGTCTAGTAGTACCCATCTGACCCCATACATAGTTATTACAACATTATTGACTATATTCCCTAGGCTGTACCTTACAGCCCCGTGACTATTTTTAGAGCTGGCAATTCATACTTCTTCACCTTCCTTTCTTTTAGGAGCCAGTTTCACTCTGTCTTTTCCTCCATCTTACTGTACTGACATTATCTGCTCGCTTCTCTGTTTCTTCACACACTGCAGATTCCTTAAGGGCTGGGACCCACCTGCCCCCAGCAGACCCGCCTTTACTTGGCACATCCGTATTGCACGCTAACTGTCTGCAAGCCCTGGGTGATTGCAGCAACAAGCATCCAGTGCAATCTCACGTGGCTTGCATTCTGGCAGCGAAAACAGATAGTAAACAGCCATGCAGACACCTTATCTCTGAGCTTACTCTTCACATTTTTTTCCAAGTTATGTTCAGTACTGTCTATTTAAGATGGAAGGGAAAGCAAAAAAGAAAAATGTGTAATCGACCCTCTCCGGGTCTAATTAATTATTCTGAATGGTTAAAATTTTAAAAATCAGTGTGTCATGGTCACCTATCCAGACTGAGTGTCTATAAGTTCTGCATATCTGAGGTTTCCTTGTTTGTGTACTATTCCTTCCCCTGGGAAGGGAACAGATAAGCCCCATCTGCTGCAGAGAGCCATTACCTGGCTCTAGCTGCCTGATCCTTCCACCGACCCCAGGAGGAAAGCTCCCAACCATTCAAGCAGACAGAGGGCCTTTTATGAAGAGAAATGCTCCTCCACTGGGGCCTTATGTGGACCCTCCCACTCTTGGCTCCCACCTCACAGGAATGGACGCTACTGCTGGGCCCTGGGGAGGTGAGCATTTCTGTCAAGAACAGATCTAAGAAAAAGTCTCTTTGGCCATAAGAGGTTTTTTTTGTTTTGTTTTTTGAGAGGTGGTGGCGAGTGGAGATGGGGGGGTGGGGAGCTTGCCTTTTGCTTTTTTTGATTTCAATGTATTCACAAACGATTTCAAATCCATACCAGAAATAACACAACAGACACACCCATAAGCCTACATGTAATTAATCAACTGTCATGATTAAACAGATGTGAATATTTGGACACTTGCTTCAGAACTCCTCCATGCTGGCACACGCTTTCTTAAAGAGAATAAAATCTTATAAATACAATGGAAACCAGTCTCCATCTGTTCCCCTGCCTTCCACTTCAGAGGCAGCCTGCCCGTTTCTGTATTTTTTTTTTTTACTATATTTAAGCATCCATAAACAGTATGCACTGTTGTTTTGTGTTTTTAAAATATGCACAAATAGAATTCTGTACATATCATTTTGCAAATTGCCTTTTCCATTCCACATTATGTTTCTTTGAGAATTATCCATGTTGTTGCCTAGAAAGATTGTTCATTACTTTAACTGCTATATTGTATTGTTTGTAGAAATCCCTGTTTATCCATTTTCCTGTTGAAGTACTAATAAGTGGTTTCCACATCTTTTGCTATTGTAAATACAGTTTCAATACACATCTTTATACATGACACCTCCCAGTCAGGTTTACAGCAAAGGAGTTTGACAGTGAAGAGTGAAGGCTTTGGAGCCAGATTCCTAGGTTCAAATCCTTGTTCAACCACTTACTAGCTACATGGCCTTAGACAGTGTCCTTATTTGTGGAATGGGAATAGAAATAGTAGTACCACCCTTAGAGGGTGAGAGTTAAATGAGTTATGCCTTTTCCTGGCACATAGCGCGTGCTTAGTAATGGTGATGCTATATTGATATATTGATATATTGATATATCAAGAGCTACTGTTCTCACGGCCAGTCCACCCATTTCTCAGAGACCAACGGTGTACTATGGCTCCAGCCCTGGTTACACAAAGGTTAGCAAGTCAGTCGCTGCCTCCCGGGAGCTCCTGGTCTCTGGGGAGAGATGGGCCAGTGACCAGCCAGACCATGGCAAGTCGGGGTTGCGACGGAAAAGCACACAGGACCCTGGGGGAACCTAGAGGAGACATGGGTGAGCAGGGAGTTAGCCAAGCCAAGGGGAAGGTGGAGGACTGTCCAGACAGAAAGATTACTAGGAAGAAATAGGAGGAGGTCTGACAAATAAAACTCTTGTTTATTCAAAAAAATAGGAGAGTGCTCCGTATTCTAGGCACTCACATATTTTAAAAATCGTTAAAAAAAAATAGTTCCCTCTGTTCTAGGTGCTGGGGAGAGTGCTATGAGTAAGACAAAGTTCTGTTCCATGAGAATTCACATTTACATCCCACGTCCCACGTGCTGCACACTTCCCACACGTATTATCCTTGTTAACTATAAGGTACACTTACAGCTATAAGCTGCATTTTACATTTGGTCTCATTGCAGCACAGACAGTTCTGGCCAGATGGGACAGGCCCTAAGGAGCAGAGCTGGGATTCACTCTAGGTAGCCTGGCTGCGGGTGTCTGGTCTTATCTACCCACTCTGCTTTGCTGCCCTCAAGAAGCTTGCTTACGTTCTCCTGACCTATTCCAGGAGCTACAAGTGGATTTTCTTGGCTGGGGTATGGTGTCAACAATGGCAGACAGATTAAGGCCAGCTTGTGATGAGAGATGAACGCCAGGCTTAGGGGCTGGGATTTCATCCTGCAGGACTGCATGCTGGCTGGAGGATGGCTTGGAGAGGGCCAGGTGGGACTCAAGAAGACACCCCCATCCCCTCACCTGCTCCCGTCCCTTACGCAGTTGCAAAAATCCAAGCCAGAGAAGACAATGCACTAGGATGCCGCGGGGCCACTGGGATTCAGGAAATTGGACGGCTTCCGGGAGAGTGGATCGCGGAGGCAGAGGAGGCAGGCCTGGGGCAGGAGGTCGCCGGCGCCCGCTGGCCAATGGCTGCGGCTGGGCGGGGCCCCTCCCGCGGGGCGGGGGCCTGGCGGGCGGGCGGGCGGGGCGCGCTGCGGGCTCGCTCTGCTCGGGTACCAGCGCTGCCGCATCCCGGCCGCGCTCCCGCACCGCTGCCAGCCCACCGCGCGGCTCCCGCCCCTGCAGCCGCTCGGCGGCCTCCCGGCTAGGCCTGGCAGGTCCAGTCGGGCGGGAGAGGGGCGGCGGCGGGGGTGGGGGATGGCTCTGCTAGGTGTCGCCGGGCGCTGGACTCAGGTCCGACCCGAGGTCAGGGTGCTGACCTGCGCTCTGAACACCGCAGAGGGGGCTGTGATGGAGTCGGGGGAGGAATGGGGTCACGGCACTAGAGTTGCGCCCTGACCCGGTCGAACCCGCTGAACCCAGTAGCTGGGATGGGCGGGGGGCTGTTAGCATAAGAAACCCCGGTTCGGTTGCTCCGTGAGGGAGGGGGACATTACTGGGAGAGGGGGCTAAACTCGGCCTGGGCACCAGGATGGGCGTGGGGGTCCTGAGGGGATCAGGGCGCGGGAGCGCGGGGCTGCAGCCGGAGGGGGCTTCTCTGCCTAGGGGAGCGGCGTCCTGGGGCGCTCAGTGTCGTCCCGTCTGGGGGTGGGGGCGGAGAAGAAGAGCGCCGGGGGCTGGCGGGGACTGAGAGTGCCCGGGGCGGCGGGGCGGGGCGACGAGGCTGGCGAGGGGTGGTCGGCGCGCTCTGACCGTGTTCCGGGACGCAGGCGGCGGCGGTGGCAGCGACACTGGGCGCAGAGCGGAGATGCGGCGGTTCGGGAGCACCCTGCTGTGCCTGCTGCTGGCGGCGGCGGTCCCCACGGCCCCCGCGCCGGCTCCGACAGCGACTTCGGCTCCCGTCGAGCCCGGCCCAGCTCTCAGCTACCCGCAGGAGGAGGCCACGCTCAACGAGATGTTCCGCGAAGTGGAGGAACTGATGGAGGACACGCAGCACAAATTGCGCAGCGCGGTGGAGGAGGTGGGTGCGCCGGGCGGGCCCTGTGAAGCTCGAGGCTGGGGAGAGCCGGGCCGGGGGAAAAGAGTGCTCTGACCGCCGGCTGGGGTCCTCGGTTCCGCCAAAGGGCTGGGAAGGGTCGGCAGCAGATTCGGAGTGATCTGGGGGTTATCCCAACGCCCGCCTCGTTCTGCGCTGCTGCCAAAAGATTTGGACCTGAGCTTGTCCTCCTAGAGCTTCTGGCTGGATCCACTCACCGGCAACCAGCCCGGGTCACCACCTGTCTGCAGGCGGCCGGCCACCACCAGGCAATGTTCTTCCGGTGTGCAGTTGGCCTTTCTCTGTTGTGAGCGGATGCTTGCAAGGCCCTGATATTCCAGCGCATGGTTTTGCAGAGAGGCTGAGGAAGCCCCAGGCATCTCAAGTTCTAGCTTGTCCGTTGGGGTTTGAGCTTGTGCCATCTCCCCAAGACACAGTTAGGATGCCATGTGGGAAACAAGAAACCTGAGCTTTGCTGGTCTTCTGACTGGATTTCCCCCAATGTCATGTGGGGCAGAGAAGGAAAACCGGAATCCTGAATCTCAGCAGTGTGTATTTGCAGAGGGTGGAGGGCAGTAAGAGGGGTAATGTGAAAGACACCCCACCTCCAGCCCTAGAATGCTTTGGAGTCAGTCAGCCTGGACTCGAGCTCCTCCTCTGCCACTCATTAGCAGAGGGACATTGGGCAAATCCCTTAACACCTTTTACCTCCATTTCTTGTGGGAATTAAATGCCACGATGTGTGTGGGCACCTGGCATATAATAGGTGTGCAATATATAGCAGCTGGTAGTATCAGATACCAGGTACCCAGGTAAAACTTTGTTTGGCTTCTTTCTTCCATCACCTCTCAGGTCCAAACACTGTGAATGGCATCCTGTATGGTGGGCACCCAAGCATTGCCAGGGCTGCCTAGCCAGGAGGTGCAGCTGGCCCAGTTCTCCTACTCAGGTGTGGGGAGCTTTCCCTGATGCCTGGGGTGGGTGGGCACAGTCACTGCTGAACTTGGCTGCAGCCTGTCTTTACAGAGGAGTCGGTGAGAGACCAGATAGACAGCCAAGCTTTTGGGTCTGGTGTCTCCACATCCATTTGGATAAAGCCTTCAATGCTGGCTCTGGTCTACCGGAAGTTGCTTTCTTTCCCCACCCTTGTGTAGTTTGGAGATATAGCCCCTTCCATTCCATAACAGTCAACCTGGAGTTGTCAGTGAAGGGGACACTGGATTGGGAGGTAGTTGCATGGGCAACTGTACCTGAACATCCACTGTATGGGCCAGATTCCAAAATCAATGGACTTTCTATGTCCTGTGAGAGCACAAGAATCACGATATGGAACAATTAAAGAGGGATGGGAGCCAGAGAGGCCGAGGCCCCACTGTCTCTTAACTCTGCACCTTCAAATTATATCGAGGTTTTGATGCTTCCAAGGCAGGTCATCTGCTTTCCTTCTCTGGGTTCCAGGACTTACCCGCCTGCACACAGATTCCTAGTGAGACTGGCAGGGTCACTGCCATATTGTTCTTCAGTGTGAACTTGCCCACGCAGCATGGTCGTGGGATGGTAGCTCTTAGTGAGGGAGATGAGGGAGCAGCAGGGACTCTTCAGGCTTTTCATTGATCAGAGCAGTTAGGGGCCTAGTGGACATTAGTGGTAGGGTCCACTCTATGGGAATTGTCCACTGTGACCCTGCCTGGGCCTCAGCCTTCCTCCATCCAGACATGGCTTTGCTTGACTTGTGCATGTGGGCTAACTGAAGTTTGTCGTCAGGGGAGACATTGGCACCATCACTACCCTACTCAGTGGTTGTTTCCCAAAGAGTGTCCTCACCGGCTGCAGGGCCAGGTTGAGAAAGGCAGAATACCTGTGGCAGGAGAACGGACGTGGGAACCATCCTTCCTTTAGCCCATCCCAGCTCTGCCACTTACTAGCTGTGGGATTCAGGCTCTGAAATGGAGGAATGTCTACCCCTGAGGGTAAAGGAGAGAATGAAATGAAAGGATGCAAGTAAAGCGAGTTATCCGGCTGTCTAAGATAAGGTTGAGTAAAACTGGTTTAAGTGGGCCCCTGAGGAGGTTATTGTAAGGATTACAGGAGATTGTTGGTTCTCAATAAATAATGGCTGCCATTATCGTCATATTAATAGTACTAGTATGAATAATAACAAAGAACCATCGATGTCCAATATGTAACAGATTCTCAATCAATTGTGGCTATTAGTATTGTTTTTTAAAGAGACTGCCAGAAGGCCTCTTAAATCTCATAAACACAGGACAGTTGCTATTTACTTGTTGTCCCGGGTAAGAACCAAAAAGAACAGGGCCAGATGTATTAATTGTTTACATAGTTGCATCATGAATCTGCTTTCAAGTAACTTCCTGACATTTTAAATATTCCAGCTGACTCAAGCTGTTGAGTCTTCTAAGGGGAAAAGATGAAGTTAACTCTACTTGTAGGATCGTTATTGGGGGCAGCAAATCTTCAAATAATGAAGTCCAGGCTGTTCCTATTTTCCTGTCTTATTATTCATTATGTTACCGATAAATGTATTTTGAAGACAAAACCACTCTCCTCCCCTTCTTCCCTCCTTCTCTCCCCCGCATTGCCACATCTGTAACTGGCACATTTTGAAAATGTTCTCATCACCTCACCTATTCCTAGGAAGGACCCCAATACTAACCCTGGAATTATCTCTCCGAATGTTTCCTACTGTGCCCCTTTAACAGACACACAGATTCCAGCAACCATAAATGCCACTTTTAATAAATTCACATTCCTCCTCTATGAAACAAGTCCTACTGCTTCAGGCTTACGTTTTTCTTGTTAGTGGCAGTAATAGTTGTGGTTGAAATTTCCATTGTAAACTGTACTTTTAGTTTGCGGTGCCTTTAAGGAACTGTTAGCTCATTCTGTTGACATAACCACAGGTCAAGAGAGGGAGGTTTTTATAAAAAGACTATCTGCTCAGCCCAAAGCACACTCTGGATTTGATAAGTTGTCAATTATTTGAAAGCCAAACCTGAGGATACAGATTCTCATGGGAATTTTAAAAACATTAAAACATTCCTGTCTCCTTCTGGATAATAACCTCTCTAGCATCTGCAGTCTCCTACTGTTTTCCAGCTCTATTTTTTCTATCACTAAACATGCCAGGCTTTCTTGTTTACATACATACATACATACATACATACATGAATGAATGAATGAATGAATTGTCCTTTTCTTGCCCATCCTGTCTTTTATCTTAACTCCATTCCATTTATTCTCCATTTTGTTAAATATTCCAGCACCTAATGTCTGCTCTTTCTACTTCTACCTAAACATTACTCGGCAAACCAACTTCTAAAACTGCTCTCTCAGTGGCTTGATTGGTCCTTCTAGACTTGTTTGGAGACTTTATCCCCTAGAAGTCCCCTCCCCAGATATAACTTCCTACCCCCAGACTTGGTTCTAGCCAGTCGCCTGACTGGATTCTCTTCCTCCTTCTCTCGACTCTGTATTATTTCCCAGCTAGTCTTCAGGACATGCTGCAACTCCCCATTGCCAGGAGCAGAGATTCTTACCTGGGAGCAAGTGGAAGGGAGGGAATGCCTCAGAATCATCTGAAAAGCTCATTGATATCCCAGGTCCCACCCCCAGAAATTCTAACGTGGCAGGCTATGCCCTCTGGGCTGAGAACCAGGACAGTGCCCTCTACTTTAGAACTACCCCCTGGATCTCCTGCCGGTCCTTCTGTACTTCACCATCCATCATGTTACCTGTGACCAGCAGGGACCCTCTGCTTTCGCCACAACACACATTCTCATCCAGCTTGCCGCAGCTTTGCCCCCTCCTATGGTCCTGTCCAAATCCTACCCATCCTTCAGACCAGCCCAATCAAGCCTCCTCCTCCCCCTGGGAACCTTTCTCCTCTCTTCTTTGAACCCCTGATTGGCTTCTGGAAACCAGCATAATTTTCCTCAAACTTGTTTGTGTGGGGCTCTCCTCTATCTCCCCAGTAAATTATGCTAAGGGAAGAATGGAGTTAAGATAAAAGACAGGATGAGCAAGACAAGGGCAATTTATTTATTTATTTATTTTTGTAAGCAAGACAGCCTGGCATGTTTAGTGATAGAAAAGATAGAGCTGGAAAAGAGTAGGAGACCGCAGATGCTGGAGAGGTTATTATCACATACCGTGTTTCCCCAAAAATAAGACCTAGCCAGACCATCAGCTCTAATATGTCTTTTGGAGCAAAAATTAATATAAGACCCGGTATTATATTTTATATTATATATTACATTATATTATATTATATTATATTATATTATATTATATTATATTATATAAGACTGGGTCTCATAGTAAAATAAGACTGGGTGTTATATTAATTTTTGTTTCAAAAGACTCAGAGCTGATGTTCCAGCTAGGTCTTATTTTCGGGGAAACACAATAATTTGGAGCTAGACTGTCACGAGTTCTAATCCGAGCTTTGCCACTTACTACCAATGTGATGACCTGATGCAGATCCCTTCTCTCTCATCTTGTTTTATTCATCTGCAAAATGAGGGTAAAACACCTTCCTCATAGGGTTACTCCGAATATTCAAGGAGAGAACGTAGGTGTCTGGTGCTGTGGCTCAGATATTAACACTCACCTTGCGGGGAGGTTGTGAGATTTATGGCTGTAATACATGCAAAACATTTATGACGATGTCTTGTCCTAGTTGATACTCAATTAATGGTACCTATCATTATTAGCATTATTTGTAATTGCAGAAAAGGAAACAAGAAGTAGTTCTTTTTTCTAAAGGACTCTGATTTGTATCAAAAGAAAGTAATTTTGCTCATTTAATTCATTGATTTACTAGATGGAGGCAGAAGAAGCTGCTGGTAAAACGTCAGAAGTGAACCTGGCAAACTTACCCCCCAGCTATCACAATGAAACCAACACGGAAACGAAGGTTGGAAATAATACCATCCATGTGCATCGAGAAATTCACAAGGTAAGGGCGGTCGTGGCCCTTCCTCCCCTCTCTAGCACGCAGTCCCATTCGAGAAGTAAGGTCTTGTTTACTTATTTGATACACAAGCCAAAAATACAAATGAGGAGGGCAAAATACAGATTAAAAACCAGAGGGAGTGAGGGAGCTGTTTAAAGGGAGAAATATGTATCAAAAATCTAACTTGCTCTTTCATTTAAGCAATAAATTTAACTCTAGGCTTCCTGCCAGCCCAACTGCAAAGGAATGTTCAGGGATTTTTATCATTTGAAAAAAGGCAGCAAACAATGGTCTACAGAGATACTTTCCTAGTAGTGAATTTGAGGAACTTATCTCGTAGGTTTTTATGTATGTTTCTGTAGAGTGAAATGGCTCTGGAGTCCATGTTGTGATAAGTACAGCTTCACTGTTTCCTTAGAAGGAACTCAAATGTGATACACGTTGTCTTCAGAAGGGAAAGCAAGATTAAATATTCACTACTTCACTGGATATCCATTCAAAATTCTATAACGGAGTTTTTCCAACCCACCCCATGTCTAGCAAAAATGCACATTGCTAGTGTTATAGTGATATTAGGCATGAGGAGCAAGCAGGTTCGTTCCAGATCTGACTTGAAGAAGAAAACACTGCAAATTTAGAGGAATGTAGCATTAGCCTGCCGCTAGGATGAGATGTCTCCAATGTGATTTTGAGAGGACCCTAAGGGCAAACTTTGTAAGCTGTGTTCTCTTGAAGACAGTCTGCTGTGCAGACATTCAGGGTCATTTTCAGAGGCTATAGAGTTGACATTCTTTTGTGACCATCCAGGAGCTTGACCTCGGATCTCATCTCAAGTCCTACACTAGGTAAGGCCATAATAGTTCTCACAAAAGAGCCAAACTTTTATTCGAGTGCTCAGGTAATGACTTGTTGAAACAATAGCATTCCTGTGCCATAGAGCATATAGGGGTCAATTTTCATGGGCCATCGCCTTGAGTATAAAGTAGGCTTTGTGTGGCACTTCTCCCACTGCAAACTGACGAGCCCCGCTCCAGAGTGTACCCCGCCCCCAGAGAAATGAATGAGTGGCCTGTGGAACCGAATCCTTTAGCATTGTTCATCTGACAACTGGAGAATGTTTCCGAAAGTGGTTATTTTATTCTTGTCAAAACCAATATTAAGTCATCCTTTGTGACAGTGATGAGCCAACAGGCCCGGCTGTTTCTTAAAGGTGCTCCGGGTGGGTGTCAGAACACGTAAGTGTCAATCCTCCCAGTAACTAGTGTGGTTTTGAAAAATTGTTTACATTTCATCACCCATCTGACCACCTTTTGGCAGTAGGGATATCAGCATCTACATTACAGTATTGTGAGGGTCAAATACCCTAAAGTATATGAGAGTTCCTTGTAAACTGTAAAGTGCTATCCTACAGCAAGTTGTTTTTGCTATCACTGTTGTTAACATAGTACAGTTATGTTATCAGCCCGGTGTTGGGGTTCTCAGCTGGCTTCTGTGGAGCCCTGTCCTGTGCCAGGCTTCATGAAAGAGAGGCTGTTTCATGAAGAGCCTCATGTTTGGAAAACATCGTGTGTGTTTGTCCTCTTGTACATACAAAAATGCACATTGCTAGTGATATAATAAAGACTCTGAGAAGCCCTGCAACCAATATGTATAAGACTGTAGAATTTTTTTTAAAATATAACATTGGTTAATCTTGTAAAAATCTGGCACAGAGGGAAAAGACATCGTCTCTGCTAGGGAGAGCAATTATTTGGATAAAAATTTTAAAGTATGTTGACGAAGACGTGATCTTTATCTCCTTAGAAATGGAATTTGACCCACTACTGAAAACTAGGCTAAGAGTTTCCACTTTGTTCTGGCTGCAAGTTCCTGTGATAGTTAGAGCTGCCAGGAACTTTAAAGATCATCCAGAAATGAGAAAATTGTGAATCAGAGAAGAGAAATGACTTGTTCCATGTTATGAAGTAAACAGTTGTTGGCAGCTGAGCCAGGGCTCAGAGATCACAGCTCTCCTGGCTCCTGGGCCACAACATTTCTGTCCTTTATCATCAACCCAAACCTTAGACACGGCTTTTAGTACAGAGTCTTGATGGGGCAGGAATGGCCAGGGTTCCATGTCATGATTCTAAGCCTTAGCTCCAAGATGCCTGCTCCTGGTGACAGAACCAGAGGCAGACAGCAGCTAGAGATATTGGGCCAAATCTCCCCTTGTACTTAAGCACTTTCTTGATGAAACAAAACAGTTCACCAGAATCAGGAGTGGGGCAGCTGTAGCTAAAACCTGCTTGCTTCTCATGACAAATGTTCAATTAGATACCCAGACCTGGAGTTGAAAAGAAAGTTGACCTTAAGTTTCAAGTGATGAGCCCCAAGGACGATAAAAATAGCTCACACTGAATATTTGCTAGGTGACAGGCCCTGGGCTGAGTGCTTTACACAGACGGTCTCATGCCTGCACAAAGCATCCCTGTGAGGCAGACTCTGTTATATCTATTATCGCTGCTCAGAGGAGAAGCTGTTCATCTGAGGGCTGCTGGTAGAGCTCAGAGAGAAAAGGGGGAGTGGGCAGTCTTTCTACTTTACTGGATGCCCCTGCTTCAGAAAATAGAGCAAACAAACTTGTGGGATTTGCCCAGAGTTCCTTCTATTTCACATTCACTGTACCTGTTCTCTAGATCACCAACAACCAGACTGGACAAATGGTCTTTTCAGAGACAGTGATCACGTCTGTGGGAGAGGAAGACAAAAGGAGCCACGTGAGTTGTCATCTCCCCTGCGCTCACACCCCAAGGCACACACACTTTGGTGCACCCTGCCAAGGGTGACCCTGGCTTCAGACCATGGGCAGGAGGTGGCTGACTCTCAGGCACCTCTCCTGCCTCGTTTCTGCCAAGATTCCCCGATTCTTCCATTTCTGACCAGACCGATGCCATCTGGTAACAGGCTCTGCCTCCATGCACTTTGCATCAGAAATAACAGAGGAATTAAACTCAGTTGTTATTTGCATGGCTCCATCTCAGCCTTGAAGGGGAACAAGGAAGGACCAGGTACAATGACTGGGGACCCTGGCCGCAGGACTTGGTACATCTGACTGTGGAATGCCCGAAAGCCTCTGGCCTGGCCCCTACCTTGTATAATTTCAGCCCTGGTCAGGCAGTTTGAGAGCAAAACCCTTAAGTAGAACCCAGTGACCTAAGGGGAAAAGGTACCCTCCCATTCCAGGCTTCATGCTCTGGCTTCCTGTGATTGATTGCGCCTGCTTCTCAGTTATCTGTTGCTTAGTCCAGAGGAAGATGGTTTTTATAGAATTAGAAAGTCCTAAAGTTGGAATAGATGTCATTTTACAGAAAGAAGACGTAGACACAGGTCAGGGATGATGCAATCAGGGTCACCAGTCTCCATACTCCCAGACCAGAGGTGACTCAACTGTACTTTATCCTCTCAAAGAAGTAGCTAGCGTTAGAAGCAGATGTCTGACGAGTGGACCAGGTGACTGCCCCGCGTTGCGGTAAGCAGTAAAAATGTGCCTCCTCTGTGGGGAGTGCAAGGACCAGCCTCCGTGTTCCCAGGTGCCTTATAGAAACTCCTGATTACACAGTCATCCCCTCTGAGGTGCAAAATGCATCTCTGGCCTTCCAAGGGGATTAAGGAATTTTCCTCTTCTCGTTTAGCCTAATTTCAGAGAGAGAACCAGTGTATCCATAATAGTTAGGGAGGTGATATTGACATGGTTCGTAATCAATGGGTTCTTTTTGCTGGTTGTTGGTACATTGCTCAGACACTTGCTGAAGGCTGAGGGCTCCCTTTGGTCTTGTGTGATGCTGGTCTACCATTCAAGGGCTCTGGGGGTGAGTGGGGGCAAACCGTGTGGTGAAATGGAAAGAGCCCTAGAGGCAGAGGCTGGAAGCATGAGTTTGTCACTTAAAAGTGGGGTCACCTCCGGTTCCCCATGACTCTCACCATCTCTCCCAACTCTGAAAGTACAGAAGCCTTTGAAACAAAAACCGGATTGACTAAGATCAGGAGGGAAGAGAGGCCAGCTTCTGAAGGTGGGAAGAGAGAGAGGGAAGCAAAACCGAAAACCAGACAAATAGCCATAGGGTACAGTCTGGGTAGCGAGAAGGAAAAGCTTCCGGGTATTCCAGATTTACGTCTCTGTTTGGGGCCCCATGAGGAAAGGAAAGCAGAGCCTGAGCAGAAGCCATGGAATGGGAAGAGCAGAGGAAACAGAACTCGTTAGGGCT
Source organism: Rhinolophus hipposideros (assembly GCF_964194185.1). Classification (NCBI taxonomy): domain Eukaryota; kingdom Metazoa; phylum Chordata; class Mammalia; order Chiroptera; family Rhinolophidae; genus Rhinolophus; species Rhinolophus hipposideros. Next base: position 39,877,347 of record NC_138056.1, read on the forward strand.
GTGAATTAGAAAGAAAAGCTGTTGTTCTCAAGTTAAAAAAACTGAAAACGTGTATGCTTGCACGTTGATAGAGCTTTGCTCTGGGGAGGCTACCAGTGCCCAGAGGGCAGCAGCGCTGGCTAAGAGCACAACGGAATCTGCTGGAGGCCCCGCTGCACACGTGACCTGCAACATTCACGTTCTGTGCTCTGTCCTCTACCCCCACCCCACCCACCCCCAGTGAGGTGATCGTGTCAGGCTTTGAGCCCCATAGTGGGGGAACTGAGGCTCTGAGAGTGGTGGGCAGATGAAAGACAAGAGCTCAAAGGTGTCAAGCGTGTGCTGGGGTCAGGGAGCAGCTGCCTGCACGTGTGTGCTGTAGCCGGCGAGTTCATGCCAGCTTTCCCGAGTGTGCATGGCCGTGTGTGTCCGTGCTTCAGGCTCCGCTGGGAGGCCCAGAACCTCCACGCTTGCCCACGCCATCTCACATGTCCATCCCAGTGAGATGCAGGATATACATGCGGCACCCTTGTGCAGTGCCTGATGTGAACCCCTGTATACGTGTTCCTGAGAATGCAGGAGGTGGATGAAGAGAGAGATCCAAGAAACTCAGAAGGTAGAGACTCACCAAGTTTTTCTTGATTCCTGCTCAAGCTATTCACTCACTCGGTTTGTCTATGAGAGTAAATTCCAATTTGACTGGCTAGAAGGGAGCCCTCGGGTCTCTGATGCTTGTCTTGCCAGTGTTTGGGGAATCCCCCGGGTCTTTAGAGAACAGACTGGAGACTTTTCAAGCCACCTGGGAAAGCGATGTCATGTTCAGAAATGATGGTCTGTGTACCAGACCATTGTCAGAGTGGTTTGCCGTAAGTCCGAGAAGCAAGACCTAGTTTCAGAGGCCCACAGAATTCTTCCATTCGACTGCTCTTTGGTTGCTGGGTCACCATGGACCTAACTTAATTGAAGGGTGGCTGAAGGATCATCTTTACAGAGATGGGGAGCTCCTTTTTCTGAGTAGGAAGCTATAAAGGCTAGATTGCCTTCAAAGGAACGTGAACGGTTGAACATTATCACAACTGTCCCATTCTATAGTTTTATAATTTAATGATTTTTACAGTTGGCTCTGAAATGCATTACGTGCTGCAGAAACTTTCTCTTAAATGGAAAAGGGAGATTTGCCATTCAAAAGGACAAAATCATATACTGTTCAAACCTTCAAATTACTGTAAACAGGGGCCAGATTTTCAGGATTTAAAATTCCCAGATGAATTCAATTAAAAATAATCACAAAGCTCTCCCCCCCATTTTCCTTTCTTCAAATGCCGGTATGTGTATTAATATGTATGGTAACCCGAGGAGGCCCATGGAAAATTACAGACAGTAACACTATACGCCTGTCTAGAAAACTTAGCACTATGTGCAAGGTATTGGTCTGTTTTTACATTCAAATGCGAAAGGGGAAAAGGACATTGCGGCTTGTTATTTCACCTGAGTGCACCGGCGCTGCTGATAGGGTCTGAAGTCTTTCTGTGAGGCTTTTGTGCAGAGGCCCTCCCACCCCCACCCCAGCCTGTCTCCCTTCACGGGCCAATGGGTGGCTGACTGATGCGGTGCTTCTTTTGTGCAGGGTAAGGTTCAGGTTCAGAGGAAAGTGGTTTGTTGGACGCTAGAGAGAGGACAAGCCATTATGCATCAATGGGCAGCTTTTATTTATAGCATTGTGTCCCCAAATAGGAAGAATCTGGCCCAATTAGCCAAGACACCATTATGAAGGGACATGTCCTCTAATTCAAATACAGCTCACGGTTACCTAGCTCAGCACATCCTGCCTTTGTTGTCTTTTCTGTTTTCACAGGAGAATATGATATAAAAGAGTAGGTCCATTTGTCTTTCCAGCAGAATGTACCTTATTTGAACTTACAGGTTCAATTACATTACAACCAACTCCCAGATCTTGGTCAAAACTTCTGAGGCCCCGAGTAGACAAATTTTACTTCCCAAATCATCTAGATATTAGCGATTGGAGTGACTTCCTTGTCCCAGGAATGATCAGGGCTGACAGCGCCTTTTTGACCCCGTCCCAGTGGACTATGGACAGTGACAATGGAATTCTCTACAAGTGTGAACCCAATGCTTCTCTGTTGTGAGGATGCTTGTTACTTGTGTTGAAGACTGGGAGAAATGGGAAGGGAAACTGGGGCTGCACCTCTCAGGAGTTCTTTGTTGGTTTCCCATTGAACAGAAAGGGAAAGCATCTTGTCACTTCAAAGCCCAGGGGGACCCAGCCAGATTGTGGGAGCAACAAGGGTGTTGAATGACTGCCTTCTCCATGAGGCCGCAGGTTCTTCCTTGCCCCCAAGGTGTTCATTCATCACAGAATAAACACAGGTGGGGTGCCGGCTTTGTTGGCTCCCTATGCCCTGATTTCTGACGCTGGAGTTGTCCTTATCAATTTAATGGAATTGCGAGGACACCATGCTGACAAGGCCTTGGGGGTTTATTTTAACAGAAGTGCACTAGGGGAGGGCATGGGCCTGTTAGAGAAACTCAGGCAGTTACCAAAGTCCCTCCCTCCTGCAGAGTCCTACTGGATGGAGGGAGGCGGAAGTGGCCAAGTCCCAGGAAATGCAGTCCTTCCCTGTCTGTCATTCTCTCAGTCTGGAGGCAGAATAAGGAAGTCTGAACCAAGTGGGAAGCCAGCCTGGGGTCAAACCCTGCCCTGACCCTTACAAGCTTTACCCTTTATGATTGTTTTATTTATCAAATGGGGTAGTAATCTCCGGTTCACAAAATGGGGTGAGGATCTAATAACTGCAAGGTTTCTCAAAGCTCTTTGTGTAAGGCTCACTATATTGAAAAGTAATTAAAACTGGGTTCTAATTGGCTTCTCCCCTGGTTCCCAGCAACCTACTGCCAAAAGAATGAATGCCTGGGAGCTGAGCATATATGTTCAAGGGCTCCACAGGCCTTTCTTCCTTCATGGTGTTCAGCCTTGGGCTGAGTTCTCCAGAGCCCTGCCTCCCTCTCTAAGTAATGCGAAGCTCTGTGTTCCTAGCCGCAAGGTTGCTGTTCTTGTCCTTGCAAGTCAGGGTGTTGGGAATAGAAACAGAGGGAAGGATGGGCCATAACAGACGACAAGAAGAATAGGTGGTGGTCAGGTGCTGACAAGTTCCAGGATGGGCCTCAGGTTGGCAGATGACTACTGGTTTCTATAGGAAACAACAGACTTGGGGTTCTAAGAGTGATGCTATAGTCTTGTGTGACTGTACATTTCCACAGTCTTATAACTGGACATTTAGGTACATTTGTGTTTCTAGATTTATATTTTGAGTTGATTTTTGTGATTTCTAGCCCACTATAAGGCCCTCATGGCTTAATCCAGTAGGGAAAACTTATAGGGAAAATTGAAGTGCTCTGGATCATTCTGAGAAATTATTAAATAATCCTCAAGTAAAGAAAGTTAACGTGGGTGAGCAATTTTTAAGGAGTAGGCATTTCTTTTTGAGCTATAACCTGGCTGTATTAAATTGTACTTTCCTTAACCTAATATCCTTCAAGAAGGGATTCTCAAATATACATGATTCTACATCCAAAAGTCAAAATATTGTGAAGTTTGTGAGTTTCATATAGGTTTCATACAAGTTGGTATAAAAGGATGTCCTCAATAAAATGTTAAGTGAAAAAAAGCAACTGCAGAGCAACATATATACAAATATACCTTATATATACAGTACATAAAAATATCGCATTGTGAGAAAAAAGTATGCATAAAAAAAACTTGGCAAAATATACACTAAATCATTTATAGTAGGTATCTCTGGAGGAATTGAAATTTGCAGCTACTTTTATCGATTTCTATATTTTTGAATGTTTTAAAGAGAGCTTACAAACAATTTTGCCGTGGACATCTATCTATATTTTTGAACGACTTTGCAAGTATTTCTATTGTATAAATACTGGAAATTAAGTTGCTAAGTCAAAGGGTGTGCATATCTAAAGTTCTGAGAGATGCTACCACATTTTCCTCCAGAAAAGTTGTACTAAGTTTACTCTTAGCAGCAATTTCTGAGACTGCATGTCACCAGCCTTTCTCTGTAGCGGGTATGCCGGTGGGTGATCATTTACGTTTATGTTTCTTTGATTATTAGTAAGGTCCAGGGGAATGGCTGTTGCAGAATTGTAAGTTGGTAGCAAACACAGAGTGTTCCACAGATTGACCTCATCCCTGCTTCCCTTCTTCAGGGAGAAAGGTCAGTTTTGCATTCCAGTTGGTTCCCAAGACCAGATTAGGGAGGTGTGGAGTTCCAGTGGGAGCTGAATGTGCCGTGTCCACATGAGGCAGCTGATGGGCCACCTCACACCAAGGAGTAGGTGATGGTGATACGCAGGCTTCTGCCTCCACCCTTGTAAACACAACAAAACAGGCACGGTGGTTCCTTCCTTCTTCCCGGACCTCCACAAACACCCCAAACACATGCCTCCTGGTAGGAGAAGCACTTCAGTCCAGTGGCGGAGGGCTCGAGCACAGGCAGATTGAGTTCAAACTGCAGTTCTATTGTTTATGAGCTGGGTGCATTTGATTAAATTCCTCAACTGCTGTAAGCCTTAGCTTCCCCTTAGGTACATTGGGGTTAATAAAAGCCCCTTCCAGATGGTGTTGTCATGAGGAGAAAGTAAAATAATCCTGGTTGAAAAAATCACTGCCCAATGCCTAGAACACGAGAGTAAGCTGTCGGTAAGTGTCAGCCACTTGTTCTTATTATTTGACTCCCCCCAAACCATGGCTATCAAAATTCCTAGTATTAATTATTCAACTCAGTCATTTATGTGCACGTTCATTGAGCACTGTTTGGTAGATCCATGTAAAAGATAGTCACTAATGTCAGAGAGCACCCAGGCTAGTAGAGGACAAAAAAATAGGTCACTACAATGTGGATTCATATTTCCTAAGCAGAGGTTGTACAGGGCATGGTAGGAGCATTGCATGGGCACCAGATCAGGTAGCCAGGGAAGACTGTCGGGAGATAATTCTTCATGGTCTCTGGCGTTTCTGCTCATCTTTTAAAAAGAGGCAACACTTGCCCTATTCCAGAGTATCTTTTCAAGCATGTTTGTATAGCAAGCAGCCTTGGAGGACAGAGCTGGTTCTCCCTCCTTGGCAGAGGGCAGGTTTGCATGCAGTCCATTATAAATGCTGGGAGTTCTCTCAGCTTCACATTCCTGTCTGTGAGGCACACTCACTGCATGCACAGCATCCACCTGGGCCCCTCCACATTGTTGCATGGGACTAGGGGGGAAGGGGAACTGTCACACATGTGAAGCTCTTGCTGCTTCTGTGCTGTCAGCAGTAAAGTCGTTGTCTCTGATCCAGGAGTCTCATGTCTTCTGCTGGCATCCATGAAGCTGTGGAAGGCTCACTTCTCACCTTGCAAGTAAAATCTCAGACCCTTCACACTTCTTGTCAGGCTTCCTGGAAGAGGTGGCCCTTGAGCTGTAGTTTGAATGATGTCTAGGAATTCTCAGTTGTGGAGAGGAGGGGTATTCTTTGCAGAAGTCTTCTTTGTTGAAAGTCAAGGAGGCATGCGGAAATAAGAACATGTTTGAGGAGCACGGAGTTTAGAATACCAGAGCTGAGGAGTAGGGGGTGATGTCCTTGAGGGACAGCAGATGAAGCTGGGGAGAGGCAGGAATTAGATCAAGAAGGGCTTTGAGAGCTCAGCCAAGGAGTTAGAAATACATGCTGCGTTAGGAACATATCCTGCATCTGAAATGCTTTAATGTGCCCTATACTGTTTCATAGTGTATTGAGGCTGCGCACAGTCCCCAGAGCAGAGTCAGGAAGACGTGGTTTGGGTGGCAGAGACATTGGAGGGACAGGGTTTTGCTTAATTCTGCTGAAGTTCAAGTCCTTTATGCCCCACAAAAAGCCTGGCTTCGGGGCTCCGAATCTGGAAACTTTTAGTTAGAAATGGAACACTCCGCTTTTGCTTGGTGCCAATAGGGAGGCCACATAAGTGATAGTGATTGAACTTGAAATCTCATTAGGCTGATGGCTGCAGAACAAGCCAATTTCTGTGGTTTCTCAGTAGCCTGGGGCTGAAGAGCTCCCCTGTGCAGCTCTGTGGCTGTCCACCACTATCAGGACCTGCGGATCCTTCCAGACCAGCCTGGATAACATGCACCATGGAGGCCTTTGCATCCTGGCTGTAAGATATGTGGCCCCGGCCTTCCTTGATCTTTGGCATTGTTCTGAAAAACTCACAAAGCTCACCAGTCCATTTTGTGTGGCTTTTAAAATAACATAAAGACCACAATATTCCCTCATTTGGTCACTGTGACTCAGAAAGTGACCAGATTAACCAAGCCCTGTCCAAACCTGCCTGTTTCTCATGTTCAGGGTTAATCCTGGGAACAGTTCAGACCAACCTGTCAGTGCTGTGATGTGATTGAGTGCTCGGTAATAGTTAATGACCTAATGGCAATAGCAATAATAGATGAGGATGAAGGTAAGAACTGCCATTTCTGGGGCCCTTGCTGTGTGCCAGGCACTGTGCTTGGGATCTGACCAGCTTCCCCTCACATAATCCGCATGACAACTATACGAAGCAGATACCCTATTGACCCATTTTATAGGTGAAACAACTGAGGCTCAGAGAAGTTATACAACAGAGCCTATACGAAAAGACAAAAACCAAACAAATCATTTAGGTCTTATCAATTCCAAAACTTCCAAAACCTGTGTTCTTAATGGAACGTTTTTTAAAATTGTGGTTCAATATATATAACATAAAATTTACCACCTCAACCATTTTTAAGCATGTAGTTCAGTAGTAAGTACATTCACAACCAATCTCTTTTCATCTTGCAGAACTAAAACACTACACCCATTAAACAGTAAATCCCTACTTCCTCTCCCCTCTGCCCTTGGCAACCACCTTTCTACTTTCTATCTCTATGAATTTGACTATCCTAGGTGCTTCGTATTAATGCAATCATACAGTATTTGTCTTTTTGTGACTGGCTTCTTTTACTTTGCACAATCTCCAAGGTTGATCCATGTTGTAGCAAGTGTCAGAATTTCCTTCCTTTTTAAGGCTGAACAATATTCCATTGTATGTGTGCATATACCACATTTTGTTTCCATCCATCCATCGATGGACAGTTGGGTTGTTTCCACCTCTTGGCTACTGTGAATAATACTGCTTTGAATATGCACATACAGCTATCTCTTTGAGTCCCTGATTTCACTTCTTTGGGGTATATACCTAGAAATGGCATCGCTGGATCATATCATAATTCCATTTTTAATTTTTTGAGAAACTGTCATACTGTTTTCTACAGTGGCTGCACCATTGTACATTCCCACCAGTGGAGCATGAGTTGGGACATTTTTTTACCTCTTAGTTTCCATGACCATATGAACTAGGGACTCAAGAGCCCAAACATGAGCTGTAGGGCTGTACAAAAGTCCCCAGGCTGTGCCGCCTTTGGTCAAAGCAGGGCCTTCCCAGCCGGTCCCAGCGGTTGCCTGTGCACTAACCAGAGGTCCTCACGATACCCTAGCCTCCAGCCAATGTTCTGAACACTGCCCCAGGCTGGGTGTACACAGGCTCAAGCTGCATCTTGGAGAGTCATCTTTAGGATCCAAAAATGTCTTCTTTTGACCATTGGGAATCTATGTCCCTCTACCCCCTACTTTATGAGATCCCCCACCGCGGTCTCCTAGAGGAATCCCACAGGCTCCAGGAGCACCCCCTTCCTGATTAGGGCTTTGCAGACTCTAGGGAGCTCAGGTGGAAGCTCTGGCCCCAGAAAGAGGGTTTTGTGGTGGTGGCAGTGGGTTTTTAATTCCCACCAGTGGTAGGGACAGCTGCCTGGGGGGAGGGCCAGAAGACAGTGTCAGGAGAGGCCTTCGTCCTTCTCCTCTTCTGGGGTCAAAGCCAGAGTCAGTGGAAGGGAACTAGATCAGGATGGGGGTTCAGGATGGAGAGGGACGTGTTTAATACTCTCAGGGAATTTACAGTCATGCCCCAAATCTGGTAAGCTGAGCTGAGTATGTTAAGTGGGTAGCATGTGTCCATATCTGAAAAAGTTGGCCACTGGAGCATTTCAGTGATGTGGTGTGGAAAATATAGCCACGGGGAAATAGCTTGAATTTTCCAGAGCCTCATAATTCAGGGCCTCCCTGAAGAGGAAACAGGTACAAAAGGCAAAGATCCCAGTGCCTCATGAGTAGTGGTAAGGATGGAAGACATCCTAGAAGATGGAGGAAGGCCTGTGCCCCAGGCCTTTTGGTCCTGCACTGGCTCAAGGTGGGCAGAGGCCAGAGACTCCATCCTTCTCAAGCCCTGGAAGCAGCAGAACTTAGGCTCAGCCCCACATGTACAAGTTTCCCACCCAGCACACCCTTGCTTTTTCCATGCTTCTGGGATCCTGCTTTTCCCAGTGATGTCTACTGGGACCTCCTTCCCCAGAGAGAACACACACCCTGTAGCAGAAAGGCCAAATCAAAGGCCCATACTTAACACTCAACGCCTACCTTGGCAGAGCTGCTCCCCTCCGCCTGACAGCTTTGCTAGGATTTGGAGGCTGAGAAAAAGGAAAGAGAACTAATATTCATTGAGCACCTACTATGTGCCAGATAATGTGTGACCATTTCATATATGCTCTTTTCCTTAGTCTTACCACACCCACCTAAAATAGGCCTTACTAGTCTTGCTTTAAAGAAAAGGAAACACAGAGTGACTTGCCAAGATCATACAGTTAGTACGTGGCAGAGTTGGAATTTGGAAATAAGTCTGACTCCAAAGCCTTTTCCTACTATGTAACACTACCTTACAAAAGGGCCAGGTGGGAAAGTCACTAATACTCATTGAATGACTGGCACATGCCATGGTATGTGGACACCATACCACTTATTACCCTTAATCTGGCAACATCATTGGTTGGGTTTTATCATTCCCATTTTACAGATGATAAAACTGAGGCCCAGTAATGTTAAATGACTTACACAGGCTTGCCCAGTAAGGAAAACTGAGGAAGGAAGCCGACTTGGGGAGCTCACCATGGGGGAGTGGGTCCTCTCTATAGTCTGTGGTCTGGGTCTTGGCTTGGGGAGCTGGAGATACCAGGTGGTGTGGGTGGCTTCCTTGGTGCTAGTGCTTCAATGGGTGGTATTGGGATCACTGTGATGATGGGTGGCTCCAGGGTGTCTGGCTATGCCAAGACCACCTTCCCTATACCACTGCACACAGCTGAAGCTTTCCGTGTTCCCTGCCATCCCACCAAGGTGAAGCAAATAAGACGTGGCTGCTTGTGAGCAAAATGAGGCCAAGTCATGTTTTTCCACGCCTGAAACATATTAAAGCTTTTTCCAGGATCATTAACATAAATGGTTCAACTTGAAAGGTTTAACAATTCCACAAGCCCCTTTTTTAGTCCTCACTGTGTTAGAACTTTGTGGGCAGTGCTGCTAGGGGAGAGAATGATTGCTGAGAGCAGGAAAAAGGACAGAAATGAGGGGTTTGGGAGCTCATTTGTGGCCCAGGGTGAATGCCAGGCTGGTTCCCCAACCCAGCAGCCTGGCAATGGACTGGGAAAGTGACTTTTTTATGCAAAGTGGAAAACAACTTTGTGTTTGTTTTGCTTTAAATATTCTTCTTTTCACATTTTTAAAAAGGAATTCTTTGAGATGTATTTTTAAAAGTGCCATAGATTGAAGGCACTAAAACAGTGATTCTTAACCTTGGCTGTGCATTAAAGTCACCTTCTTTAGCTGGATAGAAACACACCCTTTTCACTAAGTTTTAACTTAAAGCAGCACTTCCTCCCATCTTCAATATAGGCAACAAATCACAGTATTACTAGCAGTACCTTTGTTATAAGAGCAATCGCAGATATTTTCATATTCTTTTACTGTTGTTGCTGATGTCTTCAAAAAGCACTTATGCTCCACTACTTAGAATTAAGATCATTGTTAGACTGCCAGTAAATCTTACTATTCAGAGTATGGATAAAGAAGCCCATAAAACACTGATCTCAAACTATTTTCTAACTCTATTCCAGTGCAATCATTTTTGTTGGTAACCTTGTGTTTTTCTTTATTCATCGAAACACATTATTCTGAACAGGGGCCTAGGGGCTTCATTTAGCTGCCACGGGAGTCCATGGCACAGAAAAGGTTAAGACTCCTCTTTTAAAAGAAGGCCAGTGGTCAGTGCCCACATGGGGGCCTCTTGATCATTCAGGTGTAGACAGGGCCTCGCAGGCAGATGGAGGTTGTTAAAGGGGATCCCTCCGTTGCGTTCCCGGGAGTGGAATACACGCCCCCCCCCCAGCCCGTTGTATAGGAGACTCGATCCCCAGTTTCCCCGGGGATATCAACCTCCATTCAGGTGGATGAATCCTAAGGATGGGAAGACCCATTTGTAGCAAACTGAAACTTGAGCAAATTCTGATTACCAGCATTGTGGGAGCTCTTGACAATGCTGGGGTCGGGGCCCCTCTCAAATGTGGGAGTGCACCGGTGGTCCCAGATCTGCCGTCTGACACCTATGTGGCCAGGTGAGAAGCCTTAGACTCCTGCTGCTCAGGACTCCAGCAGAGGTTAGTCTCCCTCAGGGAATGCCTGAGGCCTTGGCTGCAGCAGGCAGTCTGAACCTGCCTCTCGCTGTGGCTCCCAACCGCCTTCTCCCTCTGAGGCCTATTTCCCCAATGGCCCAGAGGACACAGAGGACTCCGTTGGAGGTCTTTGCTGTGTCAGGAGGGATGACATTGCCACACCCCCGGAGCCTGTCCCTGCTCAGCGACGACTTCACCCACTCTCCTGAAGAGCCCAGCCCCAAGACTCTGGGATGGACAGAGGAAAGAAGATAATCTCCCTACTCCTTGTCACCCCAGTTCTTGCCAGTACATACGTGTGCCTGGGGACTGAGTCGCAGAATACCAGACTCCGAGAAACTAGATCCTGTACAGGCATCATCTCTAAGTTCTGAGAGTATGTAGGAACATGATACTTGCATTGCTTTTTCTTTCGAAGGCAAAGAAAAAGCAGTTTGACGGGTTTGGGATACGCCAAGTCAGCTCACTGGCCTCATTACTCATATGACTCAGAGTAAACAAGAAACCAACTGAGTAAATATGGAGAAACTCCATCCATCCCCAGTGATGGAGGGACGGTCCTGACTGTATAACCAAATGTGACTGACCAGTAAGAACACTCTCGGAACGACATAGGTTTTTGTAATTCCTGAAAAGCCTAAACAGACACTTATACCCTAACCCTGAAACCTACCCTATTCCTACCCTTCATCTCCTGCATTATTTTTCCCCTTGAATGAATGAAGGAATCACCCAGCCAATCATGTGAACAATACCAGGCGTGGTAGGTGCACGTAAATGACATGAATGTGATTTAGTTTAATCCACGCAAGTGCATTGAAGTGAGGTGATTTCATTAGGGCCCATGTAAGGAGATTCCTGCGGGTGGAGACGCAAAGCTATGGCTACCTCATAAGGCGCTGACTGGGCCCCACGTGCCGTGGTAACATGGGAGCTCCATCCTGGCCTGGGACCGGAGGCTCAGGCAGTGCTCTCCCTTAGTCACGGAAGTGTAGAGGCTCGGGACACGGCTGCCTTGGCGATGGCTCAGCTGTCATCCAAGGCTGAACGCTCTTTGTCTGAGGCAAGTGCCAGCACTGAGGGTTGCTCAGACTGGATGCCAGACTGGATGCAGAATGCAGACCGCTCTTCATCCCCAGGCTAGAAGAGGAGGAAGAGGAAGACGGAGGAGATTTGCCTGAGTTTGTGGATGAGAGGCCAGAAGGGGTAAAGCAGATACAGCCCTTTGGACTAGTGACAAAAGGCTTGTGAGCAATGAGCAAAGATCTGCCTTTCCATAGGCATCGCTGTTATGGTTTCCTGCAGCAGCCTCCTAGGAGACTAACCAGAGATACCCTAGATCTTTCTGTCCCTCGGAAGACCCATTTTCTCCCCGCCAGGAGGGACAGTCACAATGCCCAAACAATCTCCTCCTGTAGCTCCTTCCAGGCCCCTGACCCGTTGTAGTTCAGGCTTGCTCTTGGCTCCTTAGACATAGCACAGCCCTGGGAGGGACTGCGGTCACTCCGCAGATGTAGCCTCTGATGCTGCCATTCATTGCCCAGAACATTTACTTTGAAGGAGAGAAAGCATAAAGACCCTCACCATTTGCCTCCCTTCCAGCACCATGGGGTCAAGGCCGGCATTTGGGGGGAGGGGGCTCTTCCTCAGAGACCAACCAGGACCACAGGGGCACCTCTAGCAGGTGACCCCAGAGACTCGACGTCAACAAGGATTTATATGTTATAAATTATAGGAATGCTAGCTCTGCCTGACTCTTCGACAGTGAGCAGAGTTGTCCAGCCAAGGAGAATGGCATCAAACCTGCTTGGTCTCGACAGCAGCCAAGGTCAAGGAGACTGCTGAGTGGCCGAGGCAAAAGAGGGTCAAAGTGGAGATGAAAGAGTCTATGAAATCAGCCACTAAGCTATGAGGTGACCCAGAAGTGGGATGTGGAGTGGGCCTCCTTGCTCTGAATTGCTGCCCGAGATTGCTGAGAGAAAAACTACCCCCAACCTGAATCTTGGCTTTCCCAGTGTAAGTCTTAAAATCACCTGCTGGTCCTTTGAGCCCAAATATATTCTCGTCTTCAGCCACTTTTTACTGGGGAGGATACTGAGGGCTGGGGGCAGAGGGGCACCAAGGAGACGGGTGCTAGCTGCCCAGTGGGGAGAGGAAGGGAGGGCTTCACTGAGGAGGACACATTTGTGCTTCTCCTTAAAGATGAATCAGTGAGGGCGTTCTAGAAGCAGGGACCAAGACTGGGTATTGGGGTGGGTCAGGAAATCAGACGGGAAAGCAGGTTGGGGACTGACCATGAAGGGCTCCATGTGCTATGCAGAGTTTGGACTAGGCCATGATTGGCAGGGAAGATGGAAAGATAATGTGAGTCGCAAGGTAGCATGTCCTCAGGGTGAAGGTCTTGTGGCGACTCACAGCCCTGGTCAATGTGCCAGAACCCAAAACCCTTGAGCCCTGTAGACCCAGAGAGGGGGCATTCTTGGCCTTCTTGCTAACAAAATTCAGACCTCACAGATGCATGAACTAAAAAGCCAGGTTACTAATTTTCAGAGTGAGAAGCATCTCTTTCCAGTGGCAGAAAGGTTGGGACCCTATCCAGGACACCCCCTATCTGCTTTCAAGGTCTTGGGGAGCCAGGTTGGTTGTCTGGAGGTTGCCGAGTGAGAATTCAAGCCACGGGAGGTCGATACTGTTGATACTGCAGCCAGAGCAGAGAGCTCCCCAGTGACGGAACCTCAGAGCTCCCCCCAGGTCACTGGGAGATACACCTGTTTGTTTTGTGGTTTTTTCATTCAATCTCCCGATGTCATATTATTTTATTATGCCAGTGTCACAGATGCAGTCTGACAGTTTCCCAGGCTTGGAAGTCAGCCTGTCTTCTTCCGTTAGGAGTTTATTGAATTAGTCCAACCTCAGCCTTCTCCGGGGCCCCTCTGCTGGAGCAGATTCAGGACAATTAAGATTAGGGACATGCGTCATTAGGTGTGTGTTTTAGGAAGATAATTTGGGCTGCATAGAGGAGCCTGGTGGAGAGGAAAAGAGGCTGGTGGCTGGAGACCTGCGTCTTTGCCACCACAACTGGCAGAGAATGAGGTGTGACCTCAGCAGGAGGAGGTGTGGGCAGCCGGGTCCTCCCCTGCCTGAGAGGCAGCCCCACTCCCAATTTCCAGGCCTGAACAGGAGCTGGGCAACATGGGGTTGGCAAGGAGTGAAGGCCGCTTTATTTCACTCAGTGTCTTCTCCTGGGATCCAGTCCGGATTCAGTTCCTGGGAACCGGGCAAGAATCTGGCTCTCTGCCCATTACTGGAAGCGTTTCTCCCAGCTCCCACGTGGGCCTTCAGACCAACTTAGGTGCAGGCTGTCCTGTGTCCAGGGAGTGTAAGCACTGTAGGGGTTGTAGCAACTGAGAAGACTTCTCCTAAAGAGGCCCGGCCCAGCCTCCGCTTCCCTGACATGGCGGGCAGTGGGGCCCTTGTGGATGGAGAGCTCCGGGAAGGGTGGGCTGCACTTCTCCCCCGTCCCTCCTCCCAAAGCAGATGAGAAGACGACTGAGCATCTGAGGAAGCAGCTGGGGACTCTCACTTGCATGATTTGTACCTTTCTCATTATGGGGATTCTGCCCCCACTTCTGTTGCTGCTCTTTTTACCCCACAGGGAAATGCTCGTGGGCAGAGGGCAGGGCAAAGCCCCGCAGGACACTCAGCCTGGGCAGGCTCTGGATCCTGGCCCCACTTGCTCTCTGACCTAACATAGGATCCCGCAGGTCTGGGTTCACCCCCCAGCCCTGCCGTTCACTAGCTGTGTGACTTCGGGCAAGTTACTTAAGCTTTCTGTGCCTGTTTCCCCATCTGTAAATAGAAAGGAATAATAATCGTACCTCTCTCAATGGATTGTTCTGAGGATTACATGAATCGATGTTTAGGATGTAGGAAACTCTGGCATATACCGGTAGGAAACATGACATAAGCGTTGGCTGTTATGACAGATAGATTCATTATTATAGTCACTATCATCATACGGAATCCAGAGGCCTTTTCTCCAAGTACAGAAACTGCACCTGCATGCAGCGCCCCTGATGGACAGTCCAGACTCCAGGTGGTCTTCTGCTCCAGGCCAAGGGCCCAAGGTCAAGAGCAGGCTCCCTGATGTCCCAGTTGGCTTACCCTCATGGACGTCTTTGAGGCCACACCTCTTCTCTGCTCACCAGGCCCTCTTTCTTCCTCATCCTTCTCCTGACAAAGGCCAACCCCACTCTCACTTCCAAGAAACACACCAAAGAATAGCAACGCTCCTGTGAAATCCCTAAAGTAAAGGGTCTCAGGCAACCCTGAACAGGGAGACTTTGAGGGGTCAGGACTGGGTTTTTCCTCCTACGGGAGACCTGGGGGTGCGGCAGGACTAGCACTGTTGGTGCTTTTGAGACTCCCGGTGAGAGGAAGGGCAGCTAACTTGTGCAGATGGAGCAAGAACTGGGTCATAGGTGTGTTTGGTTAAATCAGACCCCGGCAAGGCCCAGTGATTCTACCCCGCCCGTGCCTTTGGAATAGGGGGTGGGGGCTATGCAGACCCAAAGCCCCTGGCAACACTGTTGGGGGAAGAAGGTAGAGAGGGCTCCCTCCATTGCTCCTAATCCAGCGGGGAGACAGCACTCATGTGGTGGGGGAGGTATATGAAGAAGTTTCCTTTGGAATGAAATGTCCTGTAAGTTTGCCAAAGGAAACACCACTTAGACTGTAAGAAAGTGTTGGGAAGTTCTGTGAGTGTGGGCCTGGCTGTCTCTGTGGCCTCGCAGCCAGACAGGATCACTGGAGGAGGGAACACCCCCGCCCCTCCATCCCTGAAAATCTCCCCAGGAGGCTGGTGGAGCAAGGGGGCTCTGAGGGCCCAGGTCTGGGGGCTGCTACCTCTGTAGGGGGAGGGAGCAGGAGGAAAGGGAGGACTCGAGGGCTATTTCCTGCGTGATCTGGGCACAAAAGATTTACGAGTGGCGTGCCCAGCCCAGCTGGCCATGCAGCCTCCTCTTTCACGGGCTGAGTGATTGGGGGAAAAAAGAATTGGCTGGAGCAGCCCCAAGAGACACAGGCTTTTGCAGACACTGAGACATCAGGATAATAATAGCTAGCGTTAGCTCTTGGCTTCTGCCTGGGTTTTTCCACAGGGCAAGCTCTGCATCATGGGTCAGGACAGACCCGTGGTGAGGTTTGGGGCCCCCACTTGCCCTGAGCTGGATGAAAGTTTCCAGTGCAGTGTCCAGGAGAGGCTGGGGGTGCCCTGCTGTGTTCAAGACAAATGTGCATTTTACAGGTTCCTATGATTCGCAGGGTTTTAAGGTCAAAAAAGGACTCTGAGGAACCCGGAAACCTGACTTGAATTTTGAATGAATGAAGGGGAGACTTCCTGCTGCTCTGCCTCAGCATATTCCTTAACCTTGCGTCAGGGCCCAGCTTTGGGGACTCTGCCCTCCCGCAGAGGCAGAGTTGGCAGCCCCACTCCCCTGCCATCCCTAGAGGCCTTCTATCTCACATTGCGTCCTTTTGTCCCATGCTTGGATCCCTAGTCACCAGCTCCCGGGGTTGCCCTTATCCTCGGAGAGCTCTGGGTGCGTTCGGTAAGTGCAGGCCCTGCTACTTCTTATCCATGACCTCGGTCAGTGGCTTCATCTCACTGCCTCAGTTTCCTTGTCTATAAAATGAGGCTTCTCCTGTTCACCTTGGAAGACAGGTGGATCCCAAGCTACCTAACCCCTGGGGGCGATTGAATTGTGTTTACATTTCCTTGCCTCTGGCACAACCACTTGTCCTCCTTGGTCGGATGGCCAGTCTTGGCCCCCCTTGTTGTTCTGTACAACTGTCCTCCTCCCTTAGCAGAGGGCTTCAGGGTGAAGCAGGTGCTTGTCTGTGGAATGGGTAGAAAGCCCTGCCTCGACCTGGCATCCTGGGTATTCATTAATAGGATGAGACCCACTGGCCCCTACTTAGTCTCAGAAGGTGGCTCAGGCCTTCCCAGGGACACCTGCTGAGCTCCTGCTTGAGTTAAGCATGCAGACAGTGGTGCGCCCTGGGTTCACTCCTGGGGACCAGAAGCTGTTCCAAGTATGTGCACATATTCTCTCTTTTAATCTGTGCCACAACTTCATGAGGTTCCTTATTTTAAAGATAAGGAAAATGAGGCACAGAGAGGCTCAGTAATTTGCCCAAGATCCCCCAGCTTGTAAGTGAACCTATATTCAAACCCTGCATGGGCCCCAAAGCCCTAGTCTCGCCCTCCTACCATCCCAGGTCCCCTGGGCACCACGCAGCCTTGATGGGGTGGAAGAAACACAGGCATGACCCTTCAGTGAGGTGAGTGCAGCAGCAGGGCTGGGAAGTGTGGGGAGTGACCACGCTTCACACGGTGACCCGCTCTCCCGATGTGCCCAGGGCTTACTTGGCATTGGGACTAATAGGCCTGCACCCCTGGAATCGCCCAGTCCTGGGAAAGTAAGGGTGACTGGTCCCCACAGTCCTCTCTTCTCTGGGACTCTCTATGCTCAGAGAACAGCCCTGTGTCTGGGCAAGACACTCATTTATCTCAGTCTGTATCCTACACTCATCCTGGGGGTGTTCGGGGCCAGCCACCCCCACCCCATGCCTGGGGCCAGACATGACCCTCTTCCCAAACCCCCCGGAACCAGAGTGTGGGCTTCACGTGCCAGGGCCTAGAACTTTCTGGTTGGGGGAGGAAGGGCTCAGCCAGGAAACGCTGGGCTGGTTTCTGGGTTCAGCAACCTTCAGAAGGTGCCAGTGACTCCCCACGGGCTCCCCTTTGTCACCTCCCCCAAGGAGCTGCAGAAGCTGAGGAGCAGAGGCTGGATGTGTGTGGAAAACCCAAAACAGGAGACTGGGACTATGGGCTGTTGGGGGCAGGGGTGGTATTAGATTCCTAGGGCTGCTGTAACAAAGTACCACAGTCTGGGTGACTCAGCAGAAATGTATGTCTCCCAGCTCTGGGGTCTAGAAGTATGAAGTCAAGGTGTCATCAGGGTTGGTTCCTCTGAGGCCTGTGAGGGGAGGACGTGTGCTAGGCCTACCTCGTAGGCTTGTAGATGACTATCTTCTCGTGGCTTCACTTATCTTCCTTCTGTGTGTCCGCCTCTGTGATCAAATTTCCCCATTTTATAAGGACACCAGGCAGCCTGAATTAGGGCTTACATCCTAGAGACATCGTCTTGGCTAAATACATCTTCAATGACCCTGTCTCCCAATAAGGTTACATTCTGAGGTGCCAAGGGTTAGGACTTCAACATGGGACTTTCGGAGGCACACGGTTCAACCCATAACTGTCATTTGGAGGCAACAGGGTGCAGTGGAAGGGGGGAGCCTCAGCTTGTGGGTCTTTGGACTTGGGTTTCAATCTTAGTTTTTTAAACTCCATTGATGAGTTTGGGCTCTGAACCTCAGTTTCCTTATTTGCAAAATGGAGCTTGATCAATGGTTCATCTGTTCCATTATTCATTCATTCTTTATTCTTTTAGTGAATAGCAACTATGTCGCCCAGCACATGCTGAGGGATATGCAGTCGGCAACTGACCTCACAGGGTTGCTGTGAGTATCAGAGAGCTGACTAAAGCCTAAGCAAGAGCAGACACATAGTAGGTGCTCTCTGAGTCTTCACTGCTGCCCTCTCTGCCTCAGCTGCAGGGTGCAAAGCTCTGAGGGCCAGCAAGTTTTGGTTGGTGGCAGTCCCCTGGCCTCCGTTTCATGTGTTCTCACTCCTTCCCTTGAAGCTTTTTTTCCTGAGCCTTGGAATTGGAGAGGAGGCCGTAAACAGCCTAGCCCTGAAAGGTCCACGCCTGGCCAGTGTGAGAGGGGAAGCATCACAGCAGCCTAAGGGCCACAGAGAAACCATCCCCACCCGCCCCACTCATAGTTGTGAGGACAGCCTTGCAGGGGTCATGTGCTGTTTTCTCCCCCTCTTTTTTGTTCCTGCCTCCTCAGATCCTTTGCCATTTTCCACTATTTCATGATAGTGTCAAAGCAGCAGAGCCATTTCCAGGCCCAGTAGCCTGCCAAATCTATGGCACGTTCCCCGCCAGCCCCACCTCCCCCGCCGACATCTGAACAGAGTGCTGTGGGGCCTCTGGCCAGAGCTTTCTAAACATAGCTGCCTCCTGGGGACAACAAAGCACCATCCTCTGGATGGCTTTAGTCCTCATGGCCAGCCTCCAGACTGTTTGTCAGACTTCCCCACCAGGATGAGGCAGAGGAGCTGGGACAAACGGGGTGCCTGGAGGGAAGGGGATTAGAGAGGAGTCCCCGAAGGCAGAACATAAGTGACATTGAGACCCAGATGTCCAGGGGCCGTGGTTTTGGCCCTGAGGCCCTGCCTTCTATGTCTGGCGATTTGTGAGGCCCAGGACCCTGTCCCAGGCAGGCCCTGTCCCCTGAGGAACAGGACACTGGTTAACGATGAAGGGAGAGAACAGTGATCTTCCCAGGAGATGGAAAGAGCCTGTCTTTAGGGCCAGTGGGATTGGACTCTCGACTCCACGTCTAAGCTGGATGACTCTGGGCAGATCCTTCACCTGAAATCTCAGCTTCCACATTTGTGAAATATGGATTATAAGGCCCATGTTGAGGGGATTAAGGAGAATCTGTGACACGTGGCGGGCCCTGATGGCCCTGCCGTGCCAGGACTCTGTGTCAGGATGCCAGGGATTGCTGTTGCAGGCTCTGAAGAGTGGGTGCTCAGTATAGCATCCCCTCCCAGCTGCTCTGTGGCACTTAGGTGATCCTACCTTCTGTACGGGTGAGTGTCTTTCAGTTCACCTCAGGGTAGCATGCAATCCCTTTTCCAGTCCTAATGGTCTAAGAAGGACCCCAAACCCAGAACCCCCTCAGCTCTTTAGATGGGGAACAGCCCAGTCTCTTTCTCCTCACAGGCCTCGTACTTCAGAGCTCACCTGCTCAGACACCCTGCTCCCAAGTTGGTACTGAGGCTCCTTTAAAACATCAGCCCACATGTAAACCCTTGAGCAAAGGTAAGAGAAACTGCAATTATTGAAAAGAATATAATCCTGGCTTTCTCAGCTCTGGGCCTGGCTCTGCTTGATGGGGTGGGGTGGGGAGGCACCCACCCATGTCCTCCCCCCCCCATTCAGTTCTGTTTAAAGTGGGAGGCCCTGACCTGTTCCCCAGGTCTTTAACACCAGGAAAGGCGGAACCCTGTCCTTAGTAAGGGGTCCTCAGGAGAGACCCCAAACTAGCAACCTTACCATATGGAAAACCTGGTCTTTGTACAATGAGAGGCCACTCTGCCCCAGGAACTTTATTCCTATGGGCATACAAGCTGCTGCCCACTTCCTAGTGACACTCTCTGAATAGAGATAAGTCAAGGCGAGATATGAAGTCTCTAGGTGTTAACAGGAACAGAGATGGAACGTTGCTGGTGGAAACATCGGCTCCTGTTGTTTGGACTTGCCTTTCTGTTGACAGGCTGGTCCCCTGGCAGGGGTGCTCCCCAGGGGAATCCGACATTGGATGGGCGAAGGAGCAGATACGCAGCTGCTGCTGCTAGGGCCACCATTCATAGAGCACTAACGCCACACAGCAGCCCTGTAAAATAGGTCACGTGGCAAGTGGCAAAATCGGGATTCAAAGTTTGTGTTGTTTTGGCCTCTAAGGTTTCTTCATACTTTGGAGTTCCAAGATTCCCAGTATGATCATAATTCTTAAAGACCTTTTCTAGAGGCCTCTGGAAACACATGTCCACAGCAAACACGCTGGCAGATTGTTAGAACAAAAGCACCGAGCTTTCCCGAAGGGAAGTTACCCTGAACAAACCTACCAGCCCTCTTATACGTAACAAAAACATGTCAGCAAAAGAAACCAGTAGCTTTAGTGTATTTCAGTTTTTCAGAAGTCTTTGACAAGGTTCCATGCCCCAAAACTTTCCATACCTAGAAAAAAAATTAATTGCTTCACTGGGGCTTTTCGGGTAATGCTTTGTCATGCGAAGGAGGCAGCTTAGGGAAAGAAAAATATTCCTAGGGATGAATGTGTACTTTTCTGGGTGGAGACTTGTAAACAGCAAGATCTCGCAACGATTGGTGCTGGAAGAGTCTTAGCTGATATTTTTTTAATTAAAGATCTGGAAGAGGAAGTACATGGTGAACATTTCAAGTTGACAGGATTCTTTGGAAATGAGAAGCCAAATTAATGAAATGTGTATGTATTTTGCTTCCCAGATCATTGCTAATGATTAGCTTCTTGCTGGCCTGCTTGCTACAGTAACGTACAAATGGTTTCATCCATTCAACACATATCTGTCGTGTGCCCCTGTGTGCCAGGCGCAATGCTGGTCACAGGCACGTATCATACATATTGTCATTCTGCTTTTAAAAAGTGAGATTTCATGGTCTCCCCCTTGCCTGTTTTACTTACTGATGTGAACATCACAAAGCAAAGATCTACCTCCTTTTTAATGTCTGTCTGGTGGCATTTCCCTGAGAGATGAGTATACAGTAATTTAATCAGTTCCCTCTGTTGGGCATTTCCATTATTCCTGGATTAGAAATAATATCAAAATGTAGTCTTAAACATCCCTGTACTCAGATATTTGTACATATGAACAAGAGTTTCTGAGGATAGTCACCTGGAAGGGAAATTACTGGGTCAAAGAATATATGCATTTAAATTTTTGATAATGCTGATGAATTGCCTGCCAAAAAAACCATTTAGTTCAATTTTAATTACCCCCAAAGTGTCTGGCCATGCCCACTTCCTCAAATTCCTACCAACGTTGCTTATTACATGTCATGCAGGGTCTCAGCTCCCGCTTCCCACATAAGAACGCAGGATATGGCGAGGCCAAAAAGAAACACCAATGGAGCCATAGATAGGGGAGTCATACCACTATATTCTCACTGGCAGCTGGGTTGGAGACACAGGAAGTAGAAGCCACACGATCCGCAATCCTCCATCAGCTTCTCTGCCAACCAACCCCTCGCTAACTGCAATCCTAGAGCTTGCTAGCTCTGCCACGGCAGTTATATCAGTGGCCAGTGGCTAACTGGTTATAGCTGATGGCCGACTAGTCACAGCTGATGGCCATCTAGTACCTGAGCCAGCACCTTTCCACGTGAGGTTGAGAGCCTGGAAACTGCTCTCTGGGGCTCTGTCCCCACATTCCACGCCTACAGGGCTCACCTCACAATCTACGTGACAAACATCTTCCGGGACGGGCCCTGTGTCAGGAACCCAGCTCACAAGAAAAGGTCCCAGTCCAATTCAAGTAATGTCCCTAGGGGTGTCCCTCAATGTCTACTTTCTGGGCACAGCCAGAGCTCCCAGGGCACCACCCGTCTTTCTGGGCACAGCCAGACTTCTGAGCACAGCCAGCGTTCTCACATATTCTCGACAGCGGCCAGTCAAGACACAGGAATAAACATTGCCTGTATCCCAACAAGGGGTCTTCCTGCACCAGTCTCACTGGCGGCCGGGTGAGACACAGGAAGCAAACATCCGCCTGTTCCACTACGTGGTGGTACGTTCCCAAGCCAACAGTCAAGCGGTCCATCAAATCAAGGATGGAAGGCAATTCCCCATAGTCCACAGTCATTCTCTAGGGCTGTGTGTTGGCCTCACAATGTGTGCCCTCTCTGCAGGGCGAAGGCTCCATGTCCTCCCCAACCTGGGGGTGAGGGACGACCTCGACCTCACCCACATCCTCTACCAAGGACTCAGCAAGCGTTTCCTCCTGGGACTACAAGTCCCACATCTGAGCTGGCCCAGCAAGCATCTCCCAGCCCACACAACCGCAACGACCTTTTTCTCCGTCCTATTCTGGTTGGAGAACCGTGCACATCCTCCCACCCCTCCATGAGGGTCCAACTCCTGAAAACAGTGGCCACTGGGTACCACACACTGTGTGGGGGCCACATGTCCCCCCCCCCCCCCCGCCCAGAGTCAGCCATCATTCTTACCTGGCTGGAGTCTTGCTTGCCCCTCCAGGTATCCAAGTGGGTGTTGGCCTCAGTGTAAGATGTCCACAACTCTAGGAGCCCACAGCAGCAGCAGACCAAAAGGAAGGTGATGCCGGCCACGGCAAACAGGGTGGTGTGCCATCCGGAGGCTGGAGAGGACCAGCAGTTCACCGAGGGGTCACGTTTCTACCAGGCAGACTGCCGCTTCCCATGGGCTTCCTGAGACTGAGTGTTCATATTCACAAACTGCTCCACCGCCCTTCAGAGAGCTTTGGCTGGCACCATACCCTGCTCGCTGCACCATGTGTCATGTGGGGTCTCAGTTCCCGCTCCCCACACAAGAACACAGGATATGGCGAGGCCAAAAAGGAACAACACAGAGCCATGGATAGGGGAGTCATACTGCTATAGTCTCGCTGGCGGCTGGGTTGGAGACACAGGAAGCAGGAGCCACAGGATCGGCATTCCCCTGTCTGGTTCACTGCCAATCAATCAACCCCTCGCTAACTACAATCCCTACTTGCTAGCGTAGCCACGGCAGTTATAGTAATGGCTAATGGCCAACTAGCCACAGCTGACGGCCAACTAGCCACAGCTGATGGCCATCTACTACCCGACCCAGCACCTTTCCACGTGAGGCCGAGAGCCTGGAAACTGCTCTCTGGGACTCTGTCCCCACATTACATTAGTTTCCTATAGTTGCTACAACAGCTTACATTACATTTAGTAGTTTTAAAACAACACAAATTAACCTTACAGTTCTGTAAGTCAGAAGTCTGGCAGGCATCTCACGGGACTGAAATCAGTGTCAGCAGGGCCGTGCTCTTCTCGGAGGCTTTGGGGAGATTCTGTTCCTTGGCCTGTAGGCCCCGTCCATCTTCAAAGCCAGGGAAGTGGACATGACCAGTGGAGTTCCATATGGTATTGCTCAGACACTGACTCTTCTTCTGCCTGCCCCGTTTTCCATTTTCAAAGCCCCTTGTGATCACAATGGGCACACCTGGATAATTCAGGATTCTCTCCTTATCATAAGGTCAGCTGATTAGCAACCTTAATGGCATCTGTGACTTTAACCTCCCCCTGCTATGTAATGTGACACGTCCACAGGTTCCGGATAATAAGCTATGGACATTCTGGGGGGGCCAGTATTCTGCCGACCACAGATATTATCAACCTTTTTAATTGTTTTCATTGTATGTGAAAATATGGTATCCTGCTCTTTTAAGTTGTATTTCCTTGATTATTGGTGAGGTTGAACCTCTTTTTCTGTGTAGAGAGGCAAAGCAATTTCTGTTACTATAAGTTGTCTGTTCATACCTTTCATCTCCTTTTCTCCTGGGTTACCCTTTTTTTTTTAGTTGAATTATAAATTCCTTGAGGGCAAGGACTTTCTCATCCTCCCATTTGCATCCCAGAACTTCAAAATGTGTCTGGGTTCAGAGAAGAGACTCAATACCTGTATTCCCTCCCCCTCCCCCATTATCCCCCTCCCCCATTCTCTTGCTATTCTGCTTGGGAAGAAATATCAGGATGCTTCTGGATGAACTGGCCGAGTTGAGTCTGTATCTTGGAAGATGTGGTGGCTGAGACAAGGCGTGTCTTGTGGTTTGCTTACAGCCCAGTGGACTTCTCAGGCTGTTAAGAGCTATGGGGTAAAACAGACCAAGTTCCCAGCCCCCAGCTCAGCTGTGGACATTGGCAGTCCTTCCACCCTACTCTGAGCCTCAGTTTTCTCACATGTAGAAACAGAAATGGTGGCCTGCTGACATTTTAGGGTTGCTGGAATGGGAACAGGGACAAGCACTGATTCCTTTTGAGAAGGAGGACCCAGCTTGCCACGGTGATGGGTGATTGGGGGCAAAGCCAAAGGAGGGGGCTGCTGGGCCGACATGAGTCAGAATCTGAGGAGACACAGAGAAAAGCGATTTTAGGTCCTTTTGCAGAGTGTCAGGCAATGTGCTGTCCTTTGACATTTTTAAAGAAGTTACAGTAAAGGTTGAAATTGCTTTTCCTTTATTCTGGGTGTGAGCCCTTGTCCCTTCTGGAGTCTCTGCTGACCACAGGGCCTGCCTGGTGCGGGGCGGTAACTTTTACCACTGCCTCTAGTTGGCCTCCTCCCATCATCCTTCAGGGGGGATGTGGGAAGATGGTGTCCAGTGGGACTGATGGTCTTCCTGGCTGGGCAAGCCTTGCTTAGTGAGCAGAACAGGATCCAGTCTCTGAACTGTGGGGGCAATACCAGTGCTGTGCAGAAGCCCAGCCTGCAGCGCCTGGACCAAATGCCCACCCTCTTGGGCCTGCAGTGTTGGCCAGCAAGAACTGGAATAGGACACCAACCACTTCCAGTGACAGAGCTCCATTCCCTAGGCTGCCTGTCCAGGGCCTCTCAGCTGACCCCCAGACCTCCCCACATGCTGGGACTGCCTGGGTCCCCAGAATGCCCCGTTGGCAGTCTACTTGTTCAATCCATTAGCACTGCCACGTCAGTTTCACAGAGAATAGTGGGGACCAGCTTAGGCCACTTAGGCCAGGGCCTGCCCATCCAGGCCTTTCCAGGTCCAACTCTACACCCACTTTCAGGATGGAGCATGCCCTGGTCAGAGGGGGGAGGCAGGTCCTTCCCTCCCTCCCCCTAGAACCTTCTGGAAGGTTTGCTAGGGCCCCAGAATACTTGCCTCAGAAGAGTCTTTCTCATCCACACGTCTCTGATGGCTGCATCTGGAGCCTTGAGCGCCTTCTCCAAAGGACTAGTGGGGGAAAGAATCCCCTTACTCTGAACTAGCCATACTATCTTGGGGGACTCCTTGGCCTCTCTGAGCCTCCATTTTCCAGTGGACAGCATGGGAATAGTAATCCTTCCAGTGTAGAGCCCACCTTGCACTGGACCCGTGATGGGGCCCTCAGTGGTGGTTCTTGTCATGGCCTCCTCGCTCCTGCCCTTCTTTCCTTCTGCAGCTGCCTGTTCCAAGGCCTGAGCTGACACAGCCCTGCTTCTGCCAGTGATTGGTGACTGTGGCAGGGCCACAGTGGCTTCTCCCATGGCTTCCCCCCCTGGGCCTCAGTAGTGGACACATTCCCTTCCCTCTTTGCCTCCCCCATTTCCCCAACCAAGTGGGGCTGACAGCCATGAGAAGGTACCTGGACTGGAAGGCCAATGCCAGCTGCTCCCTCCTCCCATTTGGAAGCTGGCAGCTGCCTTTGTCTGTCAGCCCCAGACCCCAGACCCAGGACCCTGATATGGGCTCACAGTGGCCACCCTCTTCCTTCTCGGTCAGCAGGGCACTGCAGGGCCTGGACTTCAGCCCCTCCTGTGCAGCCACCCGGGGGCCTGGAACCCATTAGCCTTTTAAATTAAATCCGTCTGCTCTGTGCTGAAAACTGGCCCTGGGTCTCTGCTCCCCACCCTGGGCGTGTGAGCGGAGGCTGCACACAGAGGCGATTGTGTGAACTGGGTGTGGCATCCTAGAGGGCAGAAGCCCCGGCGTGCTGTGTGGCTGGGGGCCCTGCTGGCCTGTGGTGGGGGCGTTGGATACCAAGGAGCCAGCTGGACAGGACTTGGCACTGAGGGGCACTGAGGGGTATCTGGAGACTGTTCCTGCAGCCTGAGCCTATGGCGCTGAGGCTGGAGGATAAACAGGGCTTTGCCCTTCCCAGGGCATGTGGGCTTGCTGACCTGCTTTTCCTGACAAAGCTGTTCTCTGCCCACCCAGGAGTGCATCATTGATGAGGACTGCGGGCCCCGAAGTTACTGCCAGTTTTCTAGCTTCCAGTACCTCTGCCAGCCATGCCGGGACCAGCAGACGGTGAGTGTGCCCGCAGGCCCCCAGGGCTGCAGCACCAGGGCCATGGAGCCCAGAAAAGGGTTCTGGAGGACAAGGCCCGCCTCCCCCACATTTCAGCTGGGTTTCCCGGAAACCTCCTATGGGCCACACCATGTCCATGCTCAGAAGACCCTCTCCAAGATGCCTGTCCAGGAAGCCATCCCCACCTGCCCCACGACTTCTGGCCCCATTGTCTGCCTCATGGATGATGGAGGGGAAGGGAGGGCAGAGGAGGAAGCCCCAGACCTGTCCCTTCCCCAAAACCCATCCCAGTAGATACAGTCAATGACGCTGCTGCAGCCCCTGGGGCAGGGAATGGGTAGCCTCTCACCTTCCTGGCCTGCAGCCCACCGCCCACACCTTTCTCCCAATCTTCCCAATCAGAGAAGGCAGAAGTCAGGCCAAGAAGAAGCCAGAAAATCTCCTGTTGGAGATTGTTCAGAGAAGCATGAATAAGGGTAGCAGAGATTCTGCCTCCACCCAACAGATGTTCGGACAGAGCCATATGGGCCCATAGACTTTTCTTGGCCGTTTTTATTATTAAGACAAGAACACAGCACAGTAACAAGTTTGGAAAATAGAAGGCTTCTTACTACCCCTTCCGGCCCCATCTGTGGTTAGGCAGCTGCCGATGCCCCTCGTGGCCTGTCCTGCTGGGTGCCATCACTGAGCACATCCATGAAGAAGCCACTTTGCTGTCTAACTGCCACTCCCCATGTGTGACTCCAGGCCCACGGCACCCACGTGCCAGCCCATCTACCCCTTCCCAGGCTTGGGCCTTAATGTAATCAGCTTATAAGAATCACACTGCCTGCTTCTCTGGCCCCTACGCCACATTCCTTCACATTCCTTTCCGACCTAGGGTCCTAATAAGAAGGAGGCAGGGCACAAATCTGGGCAGACAGCAAAGACACACTCCCATCCTTTAAAGGCAAAATCTCAAGCTGTACAGGAAGACCCAGATACATGCGACCTCCCAGCTGCTGTTGTTCCGGTGTTCTGAGGCCTCACGTCTGTCTCACCAGCCCCGTTCCCACCTCTGTCCCCTTCACTTCCATGAAAGCCCCACCAACTTAGGACGTCAGTTACCCCCCTGTACAGTGGAAGGATGTGGGTTGGCCTACCTGCAGTACCTTCAGGCTTTCCGGGCTGGGGGTGGTGACAGGCTCTCCCAGGTCGTGAGCTGGCGGGCTGTTGTGTTTCCCACCTCTCTGCAGGTCTGCACCCGGGACACTGAGTGCTGTGGAGACCAGCTGTGTGTCTGGGGTCACTGCACCGAAACAGCCACCAAAGGCAGCAATGGGACCATCTGTGACAACCAGAGGGACTGCCAGCCTGGGCTGTGCTGTGCCTTCCAGAGAGGTGGGTGGCTTCCCTCTGGGTGCAGGGCAAGCCCTTTCGCACACTTCACCAGACTGGGCCTCCTGGGGCCCGTCTATGCCAACCACACCCCTGGGCAGGCTCCCAAATGCTCACTCACTATGTGTTCCAGCTCCACAACCTCCGCCTGACACCTGAAGTGGAAGACCATCTCTTTTTCTTTTCCTTGTTGATTTATAGAACGTGCAAATTCCTTCAGGACACTTAAGCCCAGGCAGGAAGAGCAACCCCTCCCCCATTCCATTTCACCTCCCTCCCCAGGCCTGAGGTAGCTCCTGGCCCTGGTGGTGTTTCCCGTCAACTGAATGGCCCCTTCTACTCCCATCTTCCATTCCCATTGCCTCTCCCAGGAGAGGTGAGCTCAGGCACTCTCCCCTTAGCCACTTCTCCCAGCCCCTTTGTCCTCTTGGTACCTGCTGCTCCTGTAGTTTTCCTCAAGGATGGCTTTTGGGTGTCACTTCAGTCTCATTCCACCTTCCAAGGCCTTGGCTAGCTCCAGCTGACCTGTTCTCCTTTTGTCTCCACCACTCCTTGGCCCATTTGGGAATCTCACTGCCCCAAGCTTTCCCACTGAGTCCATTCCCAGGCCTTTGTTGGTACTGTGCCCCAGCCTTGGATGCCTTTCTTCCACTCTTAATTTCTCCAGACCATTGGCCTCAAAACCCAGCCCAAGCCTGCCTCTTCCAGGCAGTCCTCCTAACTGCTCCAGCCTCCCCACTCATTCCCTCCATTCATTTCCTCTCATTCCACCTCTTCAATCCTAACCTCCACATTGGGTAGGGTGGAAGGTGGGGGGCTGCCTCCCATTTCTCTGCTCCACCCCTTGTGCCTGCCCTGGTGCTGGGGCACAGGGTGACTCTTGGCTGGTTCCAGGTCTCTTGTTCCCGGTGTGCACACCCCTGCCTGTGGAGGATGAGCTCTGCCACGACCCCGCCAGCCGGCTTCTGGATCTCATCACCTGGGAACTGGAGCCTGATGGAGCTTTGGACCGATGCCCATGTGCTAGTGGCCTCCTCTGCCAGCCTCACAGGTGAGGCCCCACCGGTTCTCCTTGTCATGAGCCAAGAGCGGATGACATGTCTCCCAGTTGGGTCTCAGGAACAGGAGCAGGGAGGAGATGTGGGTTCAGTTTAGGATAGGTTTAATTTGAGGTGTTCTTGAGTATTCTAGATGGAGGAGTCCAGTAGCAGGCAGACCTATAAGGCTAGGGCTTAGGAGAAGGTATGGCCAGGGCTACAGAGTCAGGTTCATTTGTATGGTGGTTGAAGACTCATGAGTGGGTGACCCGAGGAGAGGAGAGCTGAGGGCGAAGGAGGCAGCCCAGGCCCATTACTACCAAGGAGAAGCTGAGAAGGAGCTGGCAGAGAGGTCAGCGGGAAGCCAGGAAAGTAGGCCCCCGAGGTGGAGGGCACCACCAATGCTTAGAGGCTACTGAGAGACTGTGAAGCACCAGGATTGCGCCGTGGACATTTCTCAGGGCACGTCTGCCTGGACCTCTCAGCAGCCGTTACCCAGCCTCTCCCAGCGGAATCCAGGGTGGCTGGGCAGACAGAGCTCCTCCTCCCCGCACCACAGGCCCAGGGCTACCCATGAGGCCAGGGTTCCCCATAGGCCCAGGAGATGAGGCCTCTGTCAGGGCCTAGAGGGGCAGGGGGCTTAGAGGGGCACCTTGTCGCTATAAATTCTCAGATCCCTGTGTCCGCTGGGTCTGTCCCTGGGATGCTGGGCCTGAGGCCTCAGTCACAGGAAGACAGACCTGCAGCTAGAGGTGGGGGGAGCTGCCCCGTGAGTACATTTTCCCAAGTGACCCTCCCTCAGCAATCTTTTTTAAGGTAAGATGTTGACACGAAGTTAAGACTCTGCTGAAGAGATGTTAGAGGAGGTGTCGTGAAGGTGAGACCGGGAGACCTGCCAACAGCAGAAAAAGGGCAGAGCCTTTGTCTCAGGCCAGGACCCCCCACGTTGAGCCTGGCTTTGCCCCATGGGGAGACATGGCCCTCGGCTGAGCCACAGCCCCCGTCTCTCCCCAGCCACAGCCTGGTGTATGTGTGCAAGCCAACCTTTGTCGGGAGCCATGACAAAGACGGAGAGACCCTGGCACCCCGAGAGGTCCCTGACGAGTACGGAGATGGTGGCTTCATTGAAGAAGTGCGCCAGGAGCTGGAGAACCTGGAGAGGAGCCTGTCAGTGGAAATGGCTTTTGGGGAGCCCGGTGCTACCTCTGAGCTGCTAGAGGCTGAAGAGATTTAGACCCAGGCCGGTTCTGCGGGTACACGTGCAATAGAAGTAGCTAATTTATTTCCCCAGCTGTGTCCTGTAGGTGTCGGCTCACCGGGCTTTTTTCCATGGCCTCTTCCCAGAACATTTTTCCCTCTGGCTTGAAACAAAATGAGGTGCTGCACACTTGTCTAGTCGCCCCCAGACTGTACACCACGCATCACAGTTCTGGTGCTGGGGACAGGTGGGGTGTGGGGGGTTAAAGCAAAACAGGGCTGTTAAACAGGTCCAAATTATTGGCCGCTTTGCCTCTGCTGGTTGGCAGATGGCTCATTTCATTTTGTTCTATGTTGCCTCGAGAATTGTTGGAGGGGAGGAGATGGAAAAGGATGCAGAATTTCCTCATGATGGGTTTTGAGGAAACGTTGACTCTTATACATGTGAAGAAGAGTGCCCTGGTTTGCAAATATAAACCTGGCAAAGATGCAACAAACTAAGTTTTCATGCACTTCTTCGCGTGGGCATAGGTAAACTGTGCCTTCAGCTGCTGCAGGTGAAACGTTCTGCTGCCTCTGAGTTACATGCAGTCAGCCTTTCAGCAGTGTTACTCGGCCCCTACCTTTGTGCCAGGGAAACAGTTGCACACGTATCCACAATTGAGTCATGCTCTCATCACAACCTGGTGAAGGGGGCACTGTTCTCCCTGTCTGTCAGGATCTTGGAGGCTCAAAGATATCAAGCTGCTTGCCCAAGTCACACAGCTAGTGAAGACCAGAGCAGGATTTCACTCAGGTGTGACTCCAAGCCCCGTGCTCTCCCCAATCCTCCCCACCAGCCGAGGTGCCACCAAAAGTACCCCATTCAAAGAGGAAGAATGAGATGTTTCTTTTTTTTGAGGCACATCTGGAATTCAGGTCAAACAAGTTCACACATCACTATAAGAGTCAACTTCTACTCTTAGAAATAGTCGTGTTCTTCCTAGTGTGGGGGCAGCCATCATTCTAGTGGAGACAGATCGTACTGACAGCATGCGCCATGGCGGTGAGTTACAGCAGTAACTTTGAAGGGACATGATCGGAGCATATTATCTAAGTTACCTTGCCAGAAACAGTACTTACTTAGGTCATTGTAGGGCCAGGAGTCTACATGAAATTTACAAAATAACCTACCAGCAACTGTAGACTATTATCAACCACGTGGAGAAAATCCAACTGAGCTAAGGCTCTATGAAATGCGGTTGTAATATCCAAACTGAGAGCACTGAACTGTATGCTGTCCCACAAATGATATTTTCAGGTGCCATGGACTGTTTCCATCATGTATTCATCCAGAGTTATTAAATTTTAAAGTTGCACACGATTGTATAAGCATGCTTTCTTTAAGTTTTAAATTATGTATAAACACATATGTTGCAGTTAGAAATTAAGCATAAATCACTTAAACTACTCTTTTGTGGTTCTTGGACTTCTTTTTTCCTTTTGACTTTGAGTAAATATAAAACCTTTTCAGCCAGAAAAAATAAAATAGAAATGACCCGTTTTATACATATATATATACATATATATATATATATGTATATATATATACATATATATACACACATACATATATATGTATATATATACACACATATATACATATATATACATATATGCATATATATAAAATCTCTTTCATGTAAATAAATTTTCCAGACATCTGAAGCACCCCTCTTTTAGTATCAAACTATTTTAGAAATGTTAACCATTTTTGGACAGGAACCTTTCACTGTCTTCTGAAAGAGTAAATGGAATGTATCTGCCCCTTTTCTTGGAAGTCCTTTAATCAAACACAATTCTGGGCCATTACACAGTAAGAGCTTCAGTAACTGTAATAATAAAGCTACTATATATTAAGGTCAGTCGGGTACAGGCAGTCTACCTGTTTAATCATTTAATCTTCACTGAATCCATGAGTATTTTCTTCACTTAACAGGTGAAAATGGAGTCTCAAAAAGATTAACTAATAGAGCTAGAAGGCACACAAAAACAGTATGTAGTACGCTACGCCCGGGATATACTAATAACATTAACATCAACTACAGGACTATTCTCTAGTCTGTGTCACCAATCATCAGGACCACTCTAGACCCTTATTACTCGACAGCTACTGACTGACACCTGCCCAGAGCCAGGTGCTGTTATATGCTGTGTGGTGCCATGTCAATCCAAATAGGGACCCTGCCACGAAGGCAGCTCAGCCTAATGTGGGAGGTACACGGAGCCCAGTGCCCACAAAAAAAAGCACTCAATGCGATACTGGAACAGATGTTACATCAGCCTCAAAGGAGCACATGGCTTAGGAGACGTAGCAGGAAAACTGGCTAAGATTATAGAAGTTAATCAGGAGGCCAGAAGGAACAGGAAAAGGCATTCCGGGCCACGGGGAGAGGGAGCGAGGCAAGAAGGAGAGAGGGTATATAGGGGAAACTGTAAGTAATGCACAGTGGTTGGAAGGCAAGGTAAATTTGAGCAAATGTTTGGAGAAGAGGCTGAAAATTATTTCAATCAAACCATTTATTGAGCGCCTACTATATGTCAGGCCCAATATTAGGTGCCAGGGAGACAGTGGTACATGAGATAAAACCAGGTTCCCTCCCTCATGGAACCTATAGGCAGGTATATTACCTTGCTCCACTTTGTCATCACAGCCACAAAAATGTAAGCACATGAGAGGCTTTGCAAAATACTCGGCTGAAATCGACACGTAGAGTGGCTGATGTATCTCCTGTACTCACAGTTCTAAATGGAATGTGGTTATAAGGGTTAGGTGGAGCTTGCTACTTGACCTCACTGCCTGCCTTTCTCTGGGATGCAGAGTGCCTGCCAAGGAACCCATGGTAGACACTGTCGTTTCAGCTACTTAAAGCTATTCCAACTCTCTTTGCTTTCCCTTCTCGCACCACCGCAGAGTCTGGAAAAGCCAGTTCCCCTTGCAGCTCGGGATCGCCACATGACCAAGCTCTGGCCCAGGAAATGTAAGGGAATAAGTGCCAAAGAGTTTCTGGGAAGGAGTTTTTCTTGAGTGACAAAAGGAGAGGCATACAGGAAGAAGTATGCCTTTGCCTCCTTCCCTGGTTTCCTGCCTGAGTCCAGGGGTTTCGGGTGTGCCATTTGGCACTGTGGCGGCCATCTTGCGGTCAGGTCACATGATCAAGATCAAGGTGGTGTCTGTCGTCAGGGCTGCATTTTTCACTGTGGAGGAAAACATTTCCTTGCTCTTTTTCAGCCTCTAGGGGTCACTCTCATTTCTTGGCTCATGGCCCCCCTTCATCTTCAAAGCCAACAATAACAGGTCAGTTCCCTTTTGTATGAAATTTCTTTGGTTTTCTGCAGCTGGGAAAGGTTTTCCACTTTTAAGCACATGTAAGAATAGATTGGGCCCATGTCATGCGGGGTGTCATGCAGGG
The DNA here is from genome assembly GCF_964194185.1 of Rhinolophus hipposideros. Classification (NCBI taxonomy): domain Eukaryota; kingdom Metazoa; phylum Chordata; class Mammalia; order Chiroptera; family Rhinolophidae; genus Rhinolophus; species Rhinolophus hipposideros. The sequence goes on from NC_138056.1 coordinate 39,910,775, forward strand.
TCTCTGGTCTTGCTCCCCACATAAGAACGCAGGATATGGTGAGGCCAAAAAGGAACACCCACGGAGCCATGGATGGGGGGTTCATACCACTATATTCTCGCTGGTGGCTGGGCGAGACACACGAAGTAGGAGCCACAAGATCCGCAATCCGCCGTCCACTTCTCTGCCTGCCAACCAACCAACCAACCAACCAACCAACCAACCAACCAACCAACCAACGAACACAGCCACGGCAGTTATATCAGTGGCTAATGGCTAACTGGTTACAGCTGACGGCCAGCACCTTTCCATGTGAGGCCGAGAGCTTGGAAACTGCTCTCTGGGACTCTGTCCCCACAGTCCACCTAGATAATCTAGAATAATATTCCCATGTTAAAGTCCTTAACCTTAATCACCTCTTTCAGAGGTCATTATTCTGCCTACCACAAAAGAATGAGTCCTTGATGACATTGGGGAGAAAAGCTATCCCGCTATCAATCATATCTGGACCCGTTTTCAAGTAAAACACCAAGATTATTACAGGTAAAGTCACTGTTAATCTTTCCATTATTTGAAGTGCGAAGCTTTCTAACTGATACCGGACATAGTTGCATCATGAACAATAGCCAAAAGGGAACAAATGACAACTTTGTGAATCCCAACTCACCCACTTTCCCACCCCCAATGTATGGCTCTGGAAAAATCAAAATGAGAAAAGGAGATGTTTGGACATGAGGTGCAGGCTCTGAGTCTACACCGACCTTCCACACAGATGGGAATGGTTGGTCTGTCCACCCACATTGCCTCAGAATGAACAGGAAGAGGAGTGTGATGGGACATAAGTGGTCTTGGCTGATTCTTCCCAGCTTCCCCTCCTCTTGTTCAGTTCCTTCTCCCATTCATTCCCCTTCCAGGTGTCTGGCTTTCCCTGCCTCACTACCTGGTTCTTTAGGCTTTTGACACAGACGGTTGGGAGAAAGGGACGCAGGGCAGAAGGATGAGTTGAAGAGAGAAGCAAGGGGCCCTACTGTGGTGTGAGGGAAGAGGTGGGGATTGGAAAGGGGGCATTAAGTGTCCCTATGGTCTGTGTATCCCCTCCAGATAGTAAGAAATGCAACTAGATTATTCTGGAATTACTTTTTGATAGCTAGATTGGGTTTCTAAATTCTGGGGGCCAATAGCTGTGGAGCTGGGTACAGGGCTGGCCGAGAAGTGTCATTTCAGCAGTGGCAGCACAACTCCATATAAACTAGAAGTGGGGGGTAAGGAATCCCCTTTTGGGAGATTGCAGCGTGTGGAAAACGGTATTCCGTTTGATCTCCCATGAAGGAGGGGAAATTAGACTGATTCCATTGACTAAAACTCATGGGGAAAACTTTAGAAGAAACTCATAAAAATCTATTAAAAATGACACATCATGGGGTGGGGCGGTGGCTGTGCAGAAGCTACAGGACACCCTGACTTGCCACCCATGTACCATACAAGGAAGAGCATCAGGGAGAGGGGGCTTGTTGGAGCAGCTACGGGTGTGCAGAGAGGGGTAGGGTGGGGGGTTGAGGCAAAAAAGATGGATTCTAGCAGCACTCACATCCCGATAGAGGTATGGAAGAAGGATGAAAAAAGGGTAGAAGACTTGGTGGGGACCAGTGCAGCATGGGACATATATTTTAGAGGAACACCTCTTGTCAACAACAGGAGGCTGGCAAGAATCAAGTTTCATAAGGGAACACCAACGCTGGGAGTTGAGTTTTTGGCTGGTAGGATCTGCAGGGCATCATTTCATAGTGAATTTACAGTCAGCAGATAAAAGGGGACAGTAACCTCACCATGACCAACGGGAGGCTGCGCATGTAAGGAAATGTCTTTCCCTCTCCCTTCTCTCTTCCACTGTCCGTCCATAGAGCTGGTGCAGGAAGAGTGGGTGGGGAGAGTGACAGCACTGATCACACACCCCCTTCCCTCTCCAGAAAGCAGCACATCAAGTGAGCACTGTGTGTGGGATGGTGGTGCGGGAACCTTCGAACCAAATAACTTAAACTTTTGTAAGATGAGATTGTTTTAATAATGCAGTGACTTAAATGGTATTGGATTGCACTGAGAGCTTGATGAGAGCCCACTTCCAGTGGGAAACTGCATTCAACAATGGAGTTGGTAGTAACTTGGCAGTTCCTGGAGAAACAGAGCCACTGCATGTTTGTATCTCAAGTGGATATTCCTCACTGAAATGGGTTAAACATTGTAAGAGGTTGAAAACAAAGTGTGCCTCTGCACTGGAGGGAGGGGAATGAATGCTGGGAGCAAAGAAAGCAGAGGGGGAGTGTGGTCCCCACCTTTCAGGCTAGGCTATAGTGTCCACTAATAATTCCTGGTGGGGTAAATTTTCAGGCTCTGACCAATCAAAAGGCCAGCTTCTGTACAGATTAGCTGGTGAGGGGGAAAGAGGCAGAGGATTCCACCCCAACGCTTTTTTGCCCTCCTAGCTTGGCCCTAGTGATTTGCTGCGTTCTTTTCTAACTTTAATGCACTCTTGATTTTGCCAACTATTCTTGTTTTCTGAAAGCCAAGTTTTGACAACTAGCACTATCTCTAAGATATGATCACGTGCCCCTCTCGCCTGTGTGAAAAAACACTGAAGGAGCATCTTCTGAGTTCCTATACACTAAGTCTGGGTGGCCACAAGCTTTATTTGGGCCATGAACTGCTTTACCAACTTGGTAAAAGAACATTTTACGAATCTCCTAGAAAACTATACATACACCCTGCTAGTGACCAAAATACTGATTTTTCAAAAATCACACAAATTGTTTAGATGGGCTAGTTTTATTTAGCAAAAAAACCTTGCTAACTCAGATTCTCTTCTATTCCATTTACTCTGGACTACAATTTGCAAGTCACAAGTGCAAGAGTTGTTTAGGGTCTTGATGCTGAACAAAAGGACAAAATTCAGAGGGAGAACTACCGTAGCCAATTCAAAAGGAAATACTAGCAAATGAGCCAGAATAAAAGATTTTATTGTATTCCATACATTCACAGGTTCAGATTTAGTAACACTGCAATGTTGGATGCTATGCTCTCCCTTAGCTTAGACCACACTGTAAGTTTGTAGCTCTCTCCTCTCCTGGCCTAGAGATGTGTCACAGTTCCCACTGTAGCCTGGCAACCAATGGCGACTTGACTACTTTCTAGCAGTGACATAGGTTCACCCCTGCTTTCTCAGAATTTTAAAGTACTTTCCATTACACTACAAAAGATCACCAAACATTTTAATGTGGGGCTTCTTCACTTGCTATTTTTATCTCATCATGACTACTATCCCTTACTTTGAGAAGCAGACTTTCAACTAGCAGACTTCTGGGCAGACCAGGTAAACACAACATGGTCCTGAAACCATAGCTTTTGCTTCTTTGGCCAGAATGCATCCCTTGCCTTTTGCACCTGCCTCAGGCATGTAGGTACTTGGTTCTCATAGGGCCTGCTGGTTGACACAAACCCATCTGCCCCACAGTAAAAGCGCTTCACAACTTTGGCGTGACCTGTGGGAGCAGGGTCACAATTTACTGGGTGGCCTGCCTCAGCCTCAGGAGATTCAGCAGATGAGTGATCACCAGGCTCCAGGCCCTCTGGCTTGGGCACTCGACCCTGTTAGGGCTCAGCCTCTTGGCTCAGAGGTGCTCACTTGATCCTTTGAATAGGAGCGGGGATGATACATACATTAAACTCCCTCCCATTGCCACACATCCACTTAGAAAAGTTCACCACACCCTTTCCTGAAATTACTAAGGTGCAACATTGTGCTTTCACTCTATCAGGCACTGAAAAGCAAGAACTTTAAGTTTTTCTTTTCTATAATGAAATATATTTTTACTCTTGGTATTTGTAATATGCCTGCAATTAGAAGTAGCAAACACAACAACAAAAAACAGGGCAGAACGCACAAAATGAGTGGTGGGTATAAGAATTTTACCATTTACTTTTATAGGAACACTAAACCAAACCAAACCAAACAAGCCCACAAGCCCATTTTGTTTACAAATCAGCCTCTGCTCCACAGTCAGTCCTTGAAGGCAGAAGCACAATTTATTAACCCCCGTGTCCCAAGTAAGCAGGCTTGTATCAGAACCAAAGGGCTGTCATGTTACATCAGAAAATCCAAATAATCCGAAAGACAACTCACCACAAATGCTTCCAGTTTTCCTGCGAATACCACCAATCCCAATAATGCAAACTCTGAACAGTATTTGAAATTGCACAGAATGCTACATAGCTCACATGGAATAAAAATTAGCCAGAAAAATACCTTAGAAAATTTTTTTTTCTTTGTGGATTCCAAGAGGCTTTTAAGATGTGGAATTCTCAATCATTATATTCAAACTGCAGAGCCAACATCTGCTAACACTATTTTCTAATTACATATTTCTTAAAAGGAAAAAAGGGTAAAAATCTGATTTTGAAATATCGACAGGATCCTCCAAAGTTAAATATTAACATCTTTTCATCTCTCATGAGAACTTCACTGTAAACATACCTTATCATACAAATAATTATTCAATACACATTATAAAATGTTGTATTTAAAGAAAACAAATCTATTCTTAACCCAGATTCTTCATTCACAAAAGTTTAATGACTAAAAATAACACAACAGAACGAACAAATGTTTTATTGGCATGTTCTTTGTTGTAAACAGCATCTGGCATGAAAAAGTTTTACCAAAAACCTTTATATTGATTTTTATAAATTAGATGGCATTTTCAAAATTTACGTATAATTGTGTTCATTGAATAGTTGTATTTAGCAAAGCAAAAACTTGCCGACTCTAATACTTTGCAATGAAATCATGTTGACTGCATCAGCCTGTGCTATGCATGACCTGACTTACTAGCAAGTTTATTCAACACGATGTTAAGACGTTTCCCCAAAGTTAAACTACATGTAACTACAAATCAACTCAAAAATTAAAGTGGGACTTACAAGGGTTCTAGAAGATTCAAACTTGAAGTAAATCTTCAAAAATAAATGTACAAAAAGAAATAAAACTGAAGCCGCTGAACAGAAAAACCTCATTAACAAGGGCAAATACAATCGTATGGGACCCAGCACTGAGGAACCTCACTGAGTACATTTACACAGACTGCTATACTTCTCAATGTACACAAATGTACGTCATGAATGATATGTGAAAAGAACAACCATGGGAAATAGGTGAACTGCAATTATGACAACTCAATAGGATCAATTTTATTTACATGCTGAATGAATGAGTGAAACGTATTCTCTACATCCATAACTTAAGTACAGTTATAATTACAATATTCAGCAATTTGAGCTGCCACCTGCTGGGAGTGGTCTAAGGGAAACGTTTTGATGTTCCAGAATAATGTTCTTTATACTTTGCAAAAAATGAAACAAAATAAAAATACAACTTCACAATTCTTTACTGGGTTACGGCTGGTTCTAAGAATTTCTTTCTTCAGCTCCTACTTTTGCTGCTTTCCAAGAGTCAACACACGTTGCATTTACTTCCAAATTGTCAATGAGGTAATGTGTGTATCAGTGAAATAAACAGAAAATTCATTCATTCATGGCCTTTGCACAGCTTTTATTAATAAGCTATGAGCATCCTGTTTGAGGCTAGTTTTACTAGCGGCTATGTGCACATTTGTCCGCAATAAAAGACGTTTACTCATCCCCCTTCCCCCTTTTCTAGTAGCAGGTTTTGCTTTTTGTTTTTATTTTTTTGCACATCCCTTTTCACTTTACAGTACATTTGACTATAGTGCACAACATGATTCCAAGTCAAAACAGTGGCCCATTGGGCACTGAGCTTCTGATTGGTGAAGGGCCGTCCAATCAGTGCTGGTGTCATGGGTTACCCCTAACCATGTCCGGCCATAATGGCACTACACAGTAGCAGTGAACCGTCTAATGAAAACCAAAAATCCCCCAGGGAAAATGCTACACTAGCAGAGTCAGTCTCGAGTCAGATCTTTATTTGGTGCTCCATCCAGATAGATCTTTAGTGCTTTCTCTTTCCGAGGTGAGTACGTTACACGATGTCCTGTCTTCTGGAGTCGACTGCTTTCTTTTTTCATCAGTTCATTTCTTTGCTCATCTGTCAACTCCATTAATTCTTCTGTTTTATCCCTACATTTAAAATATTAATGACATATTAGGCCAGTATAGCCACATGCCTCTATTGATTTATGCTTGAATGCTATAATGCTCCTCAGTGAGAAAATGAAATCTGATGTCATCAGTGTAATAATCTTATATACTGAGATGCTGTAGATATCTAACGTGTTTATCATATTAATATAGTACTCACATCTAAAAAGGGCAGAGAATAATTTCCATGTTATTATCAGTATAATAGCTATCATTTATTGAACATCTATTTGTAAGAGGTCCGGTGCCAGTTATTAAAACGGCAATAATAGCTCTAATTATCGTAAAACACCTCATAAATGAGTTTTTATATTTACTACATGTTGTAATCATAATATTTTGGATCTGTTGGGATAAAACCATTTTATTAATTGAATTTCATCTGTTCCTTTTTACTTTTTAAAATGTGGCCACTAGAAAATTTCAACATGAAATCTGTGGCTCTCATTGTATTTCTCCTTGTCAGGGCCACTCTCCATGATAATAGTAAAGGCATTTATGAAAAACAAGATAGTTATGCACAACAAAAATGGTGTATCACTAGAAACAACAAAAACATTGTGAATGTTACCTATAAAATATGACTGCACCATCATCACAGATATAAAGAGGCCAGACATTCAGGGTAGAAACTTTAGGATTCCAGTCCAAATCCTGATGAATATCAAGGACAGAAATATCACAGGGAAAAGTTCCTCTACCCTAAGGAAAAAAGAAGGAATGAATAAATCATGCCATTAACCATGTTTACTGAGCATTAGGAACCAGAAGCAAACATTCTCAGGGCTTTACCTTGGCAAATTCAATATCTTCCAAAGGAATTCCACTGATTTCACAAAGCTGTAAAAGGAAACATTATATGAGTTCATTTAAAATATAAATTTACTTAGAAAAGTTATTTTCCTTTTACCCAACATAGAAGTAGCTTGATGTTTTTTCAAAAAATGTTTGATATAAAAAAATAAAACTAGAAAAAAAACAGAAAGTGAAATTCTCTCCCATATCTACTATGTAAATGTTCCAGAAATATCAATTTAGTACATTCCTTCCAAACTTTTCCTATGTAAACTATATCACATATTTCTAAAATACATAAAACTTTACTTATGAACATCTCTATATCATAACTTCATAAGAGTAATTATCCTATTATAAAAATAGGATACAGAGTAACCTTCTCTTCTACAGCTGAATAATATACCATTTTATTTCCTATTGATGGACAATGAACCTGTTTTTAATTTTTCCCAGTTGCAATGGCTATACTCTATATGTCCATGAATATCTTTGCATATTACTGCAAATATTTCTTTAGATTGAATTCTCAGATGTGGAATCACACATCTGGAATACTGACAGACAATGCCAAACTGAACCCTGAAAAACATTTCATCAATGTTTTGATGAAACATTGTTTTGATGAAAGGTGTATGACATTGCTTGCTACCTTGACAACTAGGTATTTTCTGATTTTCTAAATCTTCATCAACTTCAGAGGTGAAAAATGCTCTTGTTTTAACTTGTATTTCTTCTATGAATTGCCTATTCATGTTCTTTGTGTATTTTAAAATTAGATTGTTCATCTTTTTATTAATGTAGATCTCTTATAAATTATGGACATCGTGTTTCATATATGTTTCAAATATTTTTTCCCCTTTCTTATTTTTTTTAGCTTTGTTTATGGTTGTTTTAAAAGAAACCTTTTTTTGGCTGTGCAGAAGATTTAACTTATGTAGTCTTTTCTTTTTTAGCTTCTGCTATTATGCTTACAATTTATCTTCCCCTCTTCAGGATTATAAAAATATTTTCATATAGTATATTTATTATTTTATTGTATTTTTAATATAAATTTAACATATTTAGAATTTATTTTTGTGTTTGGTGTGAAGTATGGAAATAAACATTTTCCCAAAATGCCTACTATCCTAGTACCACTTATAAATAATTCACTCTTTCCCCAAAGATCCTTAGAATTCCCACCTTTAAAATAAAAATTCAAAAAAGAACTTCATCTGGATTCTCTATTCAGTTCTACCTCATTTGGGTTTTTAAAATACATACAGCACTGTTGTCTGGTAACTCCTAAATAATCCAAACTACTTAGGACAAAATGATACAAGTAACAAAGTGAGGGTCCACTTCTGACTGCCAGAAGCCAGTGCTATTTTTCAAGGCATTTGGAGCCCTAAGAAACAACTAGAATGTGTGAGTGATACAAGGTGTCACAGGTGTGACCGAGACAAAGAAAGGAAGGTTGTCCCATCAGTGTCTGGCACTCACTATTCCTAGGCTATCGCACGCAACACAGAGAAAAAGGTATACTAGCTCATTTTGTTTAAAATGAACTTACCTTTTCTCGCAACTCATCCACACTACTGCTTTCTAACACAACCTCCTGGAAGGGATCCAGCTTCATCTCTGAAGGCTTCCACCGTCTCGACAAAACTGCAAGCTGTGACATAGATTTCATTTTCTCCACCCCTATGAACATGCAAAATTAGGCCATCACTCTTTTCTCTAGAGGTTCATAATTTGACTTTTCCTGTGTTGCCTGACTAAACAAGAAGATTTACTTCAAGTGTTTTCTTAAAAAGTGGCATAAAAGAAAACCAATTATCCCCAGGAGTTTTTGAGAATAAAATATCTATTCTCTTCCCTCCAGTCTCAGAAGATAATTCCTAACTATACTCAAGCTCTCCTTCCACCAGTACTCCTAAATTCCACTGTCTCCCTTCTGTTGGGCACTGCTCTACCAATTTACTCTCTTCTCTGGGTCTCCAATCTTTGCTTTTCTATTGGCTACTGCTCACAATCTAAAAATCATAATCAAATAATCTTCACTTTATCTTTTTGCCCCTCAAGCTATCATCATTAATCCTTCTCTTTATATTTACTCCCAAACTTAGTGATTCTTCAAAATCCAGCTCACTTGTCACTTTTCTCTCTGGTGTATACAAGAGCAAATAGTACTGATTTGGTCCTTAGAACCTATCATTTTGGAATTACAGGTTTGTAGTTCTGCTTCTCTCACAGACGATGCACATCTGGCGGGCAATCACTGGATCTTATGCATTTTTTGTAGCACCAGGGATTAGCTGTATCTGGCAAATTACAGGTCAACCGATGTTTCTTAGATTTAATCACAGGACTTGTTCCTTATTCACCTATTGGATGCTAAAATACATACTGGAATGATACTGCTGCAGTAACACTTTCTGGCTAATCCACCTCTGTTAACACATCCTGACTTCCCTTAGAAAGGTGACTTCTATGTTTTTTATGATCTCTTCCTGGCCCACCCAGATAAAGTGATTATTCTCTAAGGCCCCAGGCACTCAGAAAAAAAATTACAATCTGAAGCAGCTGCTTACACACCATGGCACGTGGCATCCTGGTTTTTCCTTGTCACCCGTTAACTCGCCAATTAATCAGAATTTCAACCATTGAAATTTACAGCAAATTAGACATGACATAGGTGAAGTATAAGTATTATTGAGTCCTCTGAAAACTATCACAATCACATATAAAAGCATCCAGAACTTATAATACTTTAATTTCTACAGAATAAAAGGAAAATGAAAGTTTGGCTAAGCAACAACAGTCACAGACTAATATAAAACTAATTGTTTCCTTTGATATGATCCCCCTAAAACCAAAACCAACTTTCCCCACACTACCTCTTCCAAAAAAAATACTTTAAATGCACCAAGGTTGATAATCAAAACCAAGAGGTATGACAAACACAAGTGCTCTTCTAGGTCATTGTTATGGGTTGTTGCCTCCAAAAGACATGTTAGGTCCTAACCCCCCAGTACCTCAGACGATGACCTCATTTGGAAATAGGGTAATTCCAGAGATAATCAAGTTAAAATGAAATCAACAGGGTGGGCCCTAATCCAATATGACTGGCGTCCTTGTAATAGTGTGTTTCCCCGAAAATAAGACCAGGTCTCATATTAATCTATGCTCCAAAAGACACATTAGGGCTTATGTTCAGGGGACGTCATCCTGAAAAACCATGCTAGGGCTTATTTTCTGGTTAGGTCTCATTTTCGGGGAACATGGTATGGGGACATTTGGATACAGACAGATAAGCCCACAGGGAGAACCCCATGTGAAGCTGAAGGCAGAGATCTGGGTGATGCATTTGCAAGCCAAGGAGCTCCCAAGGTTGCCAGCAAACCAGCAGAAGCCAGGCGAGAGGCATGGAACTGAGTGTCCCTCAGAGCCCTCAAAAGGAACCAACTCTGCCAACAACTTGGTCTCAGACTTCCAGCCTCCAGAACAGTGAGACCACACATTTTGTTGTTTAAGTCACCTATTTTTTGGTACTTTGTTACGGCAGCCGAGAAAACGAATATAGTCATTGTTCTCAAAATCTCTGATAAATTATCAATAGCATATCCTCAAAACAAGGCATAATTAAAAAAAGAAACTAAATTATAAATATGGCTAAGAAAATATTAGCAGAATTTTCTGTACAAAGTATACAGATACAACCTGGAAATTGTAACTTCCCTGTAAGGAGGAGTTAATATTCTAAAAAATTAGAGGAAAAAAAAAATTAAAAGGCAAATGGGACCCAGAGAAAAGATAGAAGAAACTCATTATTTGATTAAAAACTGTGTTTCTATTAGTTCTAGAACATTTCTAACTGGTATTTCCCCACAAAAATATTGGTAATACCATCAAGAACTTCCAGGAAAACCTCCCAGTTGCTGGAAATATTAATATCTTCTTCATAAATATGGTAATCCAAAAAGACAGTGCCAGGATTCTTCCATGTTTTTTTCCTTAGACGAAACCTACAAATGTGACAATACATTGTAAAGTACTGTAATTTAAAGTTCCTGACTTAAAAAAATGACATAAATCTGACATCAAGAAAAAGTGAATTATGCTCAAATACACATGATAAGTGGTTATTCATTAAATTTTGAAGAAAATACAATGAAATACAGTACTTCATATTTAGTACCCTACAGACAAAATTGAAACACACTTCAAATACTTTTGCTTAGTTCTATTAAACTAATTTGCAGTACTAAAATTCTAAATAGTACAGGAATTTTCATTTTTCTAGTTTTAGAAAATTGTATCAATCCATGTAATTTGACCACACAGTCTTTCTTCAAAGCATTGATATTTTTGCTTTATTTTTACAAATCACTGTCATTTTACTTTACCTGTCAATACTGAGCTCTAAACCACATTGCTCCCTGAGTTGAGGAATTAATTCCTCTTTTGATTGCCGTACAGTCATTCCTTTGGCAAACACAGCATCTAGCAGAAACTTGCATGGCTAGGAATATAAATAATTAGAGCTTGAGTTATACATTAAAATAAGGAATAACAAGATATTTGTACTTTATACCGTGACAACTGTCTATCTTTCTTGGTTCAAATCTAGGCTCCATTACTTACTAACCGCTATCTTAGGCAAGTTTACTTAACATTTCTGTGCTCAGTTTTCTCATCTGCAAACTGCAGACAGTGTGTTCCTCACAGAGTCATTGCACAGATTAAGATAACACATTCACATTTCCTTCTTATAATAAACTGATCACAATTTTAAAAGTAAAAAATCACTTTTATGGACTAAAACAAGGGAAATGCAAACTAATTCTCCAAGTACATGCATTAATTGTCTCAAGGGACAGTATCCACAAACCCCCCCCACTTAGAAGGAACATAAGTCAAAATGACATATGAGAGATATGATGGGTGCCTGATAAACTGTTTTTGAACGAATGAAGGCATTTTATGAAAAATGTATCCCCTTATTTGTTATTTTTCACATCTGTCTAGATCCCTAATAAGATATTATAAACATCCTGAAGATTGGGTCTTTGCCTTATTCTTCTGGGTATTCGCCACAAGCTGTGTGTATCACAGGAATTAAAATATTTTATTGATTACTCCCTAAAAAACATAGTTTGTTTAGGTCCTTAATCCATCATACAAATTGTATGACCTTGTGCAAGTTACTTAACGTTTCTGTACCTCAGTTTCTTTATCTATAAAATGGGTGTAATAGCACTCATATCCTTAACTGATGAAGATTAAAGGAGTAATATTTGCGAGCATTTAAAGACAAAGTAAACACTAGATAAATGCCTATTAAATACTAAAATGACTCTCTGAGCACAAAAAGAACATATATACTGCACAGGTCAAGTGCTGTCCACCTGTAGCATTATACCATCATTCCCAAAAAATAAGCACAAACAAATCCCCTTTTAGAAGCAGGAAATTTTTGCCCCCATCCAGCATTTGTAGCAACACCTCAGAGAGGGGGACAACAAACAATGATGTGAGGGCCACATGTGTCCCCTGCCTGTTTTTATAAAGTTTTAGGGGGACATAGCCACTCACATTGGTTTAGGTATTGTTTATGTCTGCTTCTGTGCTACAATGGCAGGGCTGAGTAGTGACAACAGGGGCAGTGTGGCCTCTGCACAACTAAAAGATTTCCTAGAAAAAGTCTGCCAACCTCTGTTTTAGAGAGAAAAAAATAAATGACTAGTAATAAAATCTCTGCATTGTACGTTTTAAGTCACTACCCAAAGCGACCTTATGTGCATTACTTACCTCTTGTTCATTGACTAGAAGCTGGTACACTTTAACTCTGTATTCTCCTTTTTTAAGCGCTCTCCCCAGTCTAATTGTAATCTATAAATTAAAAACATTTTTTAGATGTACTTTCTCAACAGAATAAACAACCCATTCTCACCCCATTATTTAGCTTCTTTTTCCAAAATTCTCTAGGTTATGGGGCGCTTTGAGAACAGACATATCTTTTACCTCTGATTCCCCAGCACCTAGAACAGTAACTGACACACAGTTAACATTTAACAAGTGTTTGTTAGATAAATGGAAAACAAAAACAAAAATAACCACTAAACATCAAAGGAAAATTACCCTTTTAGAGTATCTATTTCACCTTACTTGGAAGTAGAGCAAGATGTTCTCATAGCTATCATTTAAAACAGACTCTAATTATTAAAAATCATTTTAATCAACCTTATTGTCATCTGAAAATGATGAAAGTGTTTCATTCAGTCGGACGCTCTCAAACTCTTGATTGCTGGCATACACTCGAAAGACCTTGAAGTGAGAGGACAAAACTCCAACAAAGGGCTCTAAATGTTGTTTGAAAGCAGCCAGAGTAATTCTTTTATCAACATGTACCATCAACCCTAAGCACAAAAAAACCAAAACAAAACAGAAACAAAAATGTAAAAGAAACCTCTTAGAGTATAAATAAAACAGAGCATACACTTTGTATTATACTGTAAGCAGGAAAAAGTACCTCTTTTTAGTTATTAGACTTTTAGCTAATATACAACATTGAATGGATAAAAAATATGGACATTGAGTATATGATAGGTATAATCGGACAGTTTTAAATGTTCTGAGATATTTAAGTGCTTATGTATTTATTTAGGCTGCTGAATTCAAAACCAAACTTCCAGGAATTCTTTTGAAATACATACATTTCTAGTTCTCCACAGTCACGTGTGGGCTGTGGCTGGGTTCCAACCCTATCTCTTCTGCTTCCCTGGCACGGAGCAAGCTGTGTGACATAGAGCAAGCTACCAGCCTCTATACCATTTCTTCACCAGAAAAATGGGAGATAATAATAGCACCCACCTCACAGTATTGCAGTGTGAATTTAATGAGGTAATATAGTTATCATGCTTTTAGCACAGTGCCAGATATATAGTAATTGCCTCCCAAAATTTTATTAATAAATCTAGTTCTGGGATTTCTAAAAAAACAAAAAACAAAAAAACAGCCATCGAGCCTAGCATTAAAAAGATGTGGTTGGCTGTAACAGGAACAGCGTCTAAGTGGCTCAGAAGCCCCCACCTCCTCCGAGCCTCAGTTTACACTCTCTTCGCATTGCAATAGAATTATCTTTGATGAACTTTATTTTTTCTAATGCTTATTATTTTAATCTTTGTCCTTTACTTTATAAACCACTTCCGAGCATATTTCTAGAATACTTCTAGTTACTCTGGTCTTTACATTCTCGTAAAGAGAAAAGCTTCACTCATTCGTCTCTCTTATACCAGGCAGTGTGGACTCCAAGAGCTGCCCCCCCACCAGGCCCAGGTCCTCTGCAGCCCTCAGGCTCTCTCTAGGGCAGACCTTGGTTTTCTGTGAAATTTACATCAAAGGTCAAGGAAGATACCCTAAAAACACTCCTGGTTTATGTTCTCAGGTCGTCTCTTGGGTTGATGAATTTCTCTGAGTGGATTTTTCCAAAAAAAATAATGTTCATTTAACTGTTTTCCTGATTATAAAATACAGGCTCATTATAGAAAATGGGTTAGTACCAATTAGATGAAAATATGTACAGAGTAATGAATATCTAAAAAATGTCCATTTCTAAGCTTTAAGGAGGGCCCCCTAAATGTTAATAATTCAGCTTTTAGAAAACAACTCTAGTTATGCTATCCAGCAAGAAACTAAATTTCTTGAGAAGAGAGTAATGAAAAATTTACTTGATTAGAAATCAGAAGCCCACGGGGTGGATTTTAGGCTTGCCGCTTTAGTCCAATAAATGGCTAGAGATTGGTTATCCAATATCTCAGAGCCTTGTGGAATAGTACACCAGTCTCATTGATTGTTGTTACACATGTGGTAAGCTCTAAAGCATTACTCAAATACATGTGAGTTTTGGTTTCTCTCATAATTTGTAGTAATGTTGTAACACAGGAAGACACAAATATTTGTTGATTATTGATATAGTCCAAAATGGTGATCAGGACCATGTGATTCTGGAGTTAGATGGTCTGGCCTGAATGAATTCTTGGCTCCTACTCGTATATTACATTTGTGACTTTGACTTCTTAACTTTTCTGTACTTCAGTTACCTTTATTATAAAATGGAGATAATAGTATTTATACCTCAAAAAGTATTTTGGGGTCAATATATGTAAAATGCGTAACACAGTCCTAACAAAAAGTGTTAGCCTAATTGACTGGCTATAATTATTTTATAGATTTAGAGATTACCATCATACCGTTTTTTTTGTTTTTTTTTAATCTACCTCTTCAAACTAAAGTGTTTAGTTTCTTCACAGTGGAACTTTAAAATATCTTAAGGGTTCTGCTTTTTCTTTCCTTTCCTTTATGTAATTCTTGAATGAAGTGGTAACCAAAATTGTACAAAGAAATTTCTGCACTACATTTTTATTACCTTTACCTTCCTGTTTATATGCAAGTGCCTGCAGTCTACAACTAGGTCACATTGAAACACTACTTTCAGAGAAAGGTATATAGTCACTCCCTGAAACAATTCCTGGATTATAACAGGTAGCTTAAAGACCATTATTTTAAGGGTAGTTTGGTTATTATCTCAATGAACTGCCTATACTGTACACAGAATGTCACTCTTCAGTTACCAGAATCTTTGTACCTATTTTACCTTGCCATTTCATCACTCTGAAGAATCTGTTATTACTCATCATCTACATTTTCCAGGCACCTGCTTTCAGATCACTGAGGAACTGTGATGAACCATTCTCACTAGACTCCTGAAACAGCTGGCTATAACCTCTACCTATCCCTAAGCCAGTTTTCTAAACATGAAAAGGCATTTTCCACAGTTTTCACTTTTTCATTTCAAACAAGCCTTCTGTATGGCTTCTGAAAACCTAAATAAATTGTAGTAAATGGTTTCTCTCCATCACCATCACTACGAATGCTAGTAAACCAGCCCACTATGAATTTCCAGAAAGGTTAATATGCAAACATTCTCCTTTCAAAAGATTTCTTTAACCATTGTAAGATGGAAGTAGGAGTCTTTTGACTATAATTCTAGGTGTCACTGAATTCTTCTTAAGGTTGAGACTATCATGCAGTCAAATTTACAGCACATTGTTCTAACACAACCACTTAAAATAAATTTCTAGCCTTTTCCTGATGAGGAGCTACTTTTAATTTCTCCAATGCCCCTGAAAGGGTGAGAATGGTAAGTCAAAGTAGCTACTGGCTAATTTTCTTCTATTATTTGTGAGGAAAGTAAGGGACAGTGGTAGCTGTTATGGGGCAGAGGAATGCATACTAGGCATACAGTCAGAATACCGGAGTGCGATCTACTAGCTGTGTGACATCAGGAGAATTATTTAACCTCTTTGAGCCAGATGCTTCATCAGTGAAAAGTGTCTAACAACATCAATTTCACACAGCTGTTGAGAACTAAATGAGATAATGTAAGTTAATGAGCCTTATGAGGTAAAAAAACCCAACTCCATAGATATTTAAAGCATTATTATAATAGAGTTCCTGTCTCCATTTTGGCCCAGTAATCTACATTTTCTCACTTGAGTTTCTGTAAGATATTTGTATGAATGTCACGTTTCCAGTGTTATCTGGGCCTAATTAGTTAAAAACACAAATTTATGTGTTTTTACTACTGATTTCATAATATTTACAACTTCCTTTTAAAAGACCAAATTTTAAGATTAGAAAAAAAGCCCCTTTCCTTTCTTTGACTTTTCCAGTTAGTTATGCACTTTTCTTGGGGGGGTGGGAAGGGAACTGTTTGCATTGGGGCATAGAAGGAAGGGAGGGGATACACAAATTTAAAAAGAATTTCCTGGGCATTGAATATAGAATTTTCTAATGTGTCTAGACTTTTATATTGGTGTTTCATTCACTTTCAAACTACTTAATTTTTTACTCAGTACTTTTTATCATAATTATTTCCTTTAAAAATTTTTTTTTTACTTCTCTGACCAGAGTTCTGCCATCACTACTGTCACAGGTCTGAGTTGCATAGGCCTCAGAACACCGTTCACTATAAGCACCAAAAATGAAAGCAAAGGTGATAGTCTTACAATCCAGGAAGTTAAGGTATCTTAGAACAAAGCACCTAACTCTTAGCTGATTCTTTCCTTAGCTAAAAAATTAAATAAAACTGAGAAAAAGAAAATGATGCTGTTTCAAGGAGCCTTTTTCTTTTTAAGTACCTACATTTATGTCCTTCCCCAGAACCTTCGTCTGCAGCATAGGGTTCTGCTTTGAAATACATGTACTGTATTTCTCCCCTACTCTTGCCACTCTCATCATATTCACTATCAGTTCCAGAGTCTTCTTCTGCTGTATCCCATGTCTCTTTTTTCCCTTCATTTGCTTTAGTTCTTCTACTACTCGTGATGCTATGCGAGTCAAGTCCATTAGCCAAAGGGATCTGAGCATTATCTGCATTGCACAAAGTGTCACTGCTATGACTGGAGCTAAGAATATCACTGTCCACTGAACTTGTACTCCTGTCATTATTCACATCTGAGTCTGATCGTTCTTCAGACTGAAAATTTTCAGGATCAGAAGTCTGAATATGCTGTTCAAGTTCTCTATTATCCACTGACGCTGAAGAGTCCCTCTCATTGAGAGGTGATTCGATGTTTTCAAAGTCACTTGTCTCAGTACTTTTGCTGCTATCCCCATTATCTCCATCTTGCTGCTGCTGTAGTGACAAGCTTTTGAGTTTTTCAGTGCTTTCTTCTAGAATAGCTTCCACAGACTTTAAGCTCCCCACAGGTCCTTTGACTCTTTCGCAGTCATCGTCCACATTACCAGAATCACCCGCAGCTTTCTGGTATGCTGTCCTTTTGGAATAAGATCCTGGGGATTGTTCAGGTAACAAAACAAATAATCTGATTGTATTTGCATGCCGATCCAGGAGTTTCCACAAATGAGAGTCTGTAAAGGCCATCTGGTAATCCAAAGTCTCAGAACTTTCAACAAACACCTAAATTGGTAAATCAAAGAGATATATTACATCATTAATTTTAGTGATATTCTTATTCATCATTAGAATAACATCACATCAATACCAGACACTGGTATTTTATAAGTTATAAAATTGGGAATGATAAATGTTTCTAAAGAACAGGAACCTTTTTTTGGAGACTTAACAAAACAAATATTATGTTTGTATGTTTTTATAATTAGCTATAAAAATGTGCTAAGATAGATGGAACACACACACAAGCACATGTGCAGATTTCTTATGTATTGGGTTGTCCATTTTCAGAAAATTTTTGTATTTCACATCTTGCTCTTTAGGAAATCAAAGCTTAGCATGAATATAGATAGAAGAACATGTATAAAGACATCTTGGAAATGCAACACCAAAACCCAGATTATAGAAAAACTCTAATGGACAAATGACTTGATTCTACAGCAAACTAATTGCAGGAAACAAACAAAACACACATAGGGGAATCTTTAGATTAAAATAAGACTTGAGAGCTATATTATGGATTTTATTTGTATCCTGATTTGAACAGACACATCCTATTGTAAAAAAATTTTATAAGATAATCAGGGAAATTTGAACACTGACTTTGGTTGACCTTAAAGCATTTCTATTAATTTTTTAGGTGTAATAATGTAATTGTAGCTATGTTTGTAAAAAGGAGTTCTCATCTTTTAGAGATATCTATTCAGATTACTTCTAGATGAAATGATATGATGCTAGGATGCTTTCATATAATCTGGGGTGTGGGTGGATGGATATAGGTGAAACAAGAGTGGGTCATTGTAGAAGCTGGTGATGAGTATATGGGGGTTCGTTACACTATTCTCTCTACTTCTCTATATGTTTGAAATTTTCCATAATAAAATTTAAATAATGAAATACAGGTACATAAATTTGGCAATTATGAATAGCATTTTGAGTTTTGCATAAAAAGATTATTATAATTCAACAAATGTTACACATCAGGACTAAAAGCTGACCATTCAAAGAAAAAAAAAAGTTAGATTTCTCCCATTCCCTACCCTAAAACAGTATTAGGATGGATTAGAGATTTTAATGTTTTACACACACATTCACACACACACACACACACACACACACACACACACACACACAAATATTAGAAGAAAACAGAAGTAAATAAAAATTACACTTCAGGATTAATAAAACGATACTAAAAATGGTTAAACGAAATAAAAGATTAGACTGCACTAAGATGAATGAGACTGGAAAAAGCAATAAATAAAAGCTGGCAAATAAGGAAAATTTTGGATGCAATTTATCCAGAGTAAACCAATGGCGTTAGGAACAAACTCATAGGAAATATGATAAAGGATGAACCACATAATGATATAAGATGAAACAAAAAGAGTGATGTGAACTTTTTGTTTTCTAACAGAGATAAATGAGTAGGCAAGGACAATAATGCTGAAAGAACCCAGGATGATAATTTTCTCTATACCAGGCATGCCTCTGATTTTTATCAGGAAGCATGACTTTATGGGAGAAGCTCAAGAATGAATAAAATTCCGAGAACATAATCACTGTGGATAGAAATAGCCATGAAGGCTTCACCGAAGAGGCCGGACTAATCTGGGGCTTGAAAAAAATGTAGGAAGAGGGGAAAGAACACTCCAAGTGGGGGTAGCTTATGAACAAGGCAAGAGGAGACCCAGCAAGACTGATTCAGAGAATAGAAAGAAGCCAGGTCTGCCGTAACTACAAAGGAAGAAAATTATTGAGGGGATGTGAGAATTTAAAAGGTTAATGACCGACAGATGATGGATAGCTCTAGAAGTTGGGCTTATAATATTAAACTTTATTTCATTTACCACTACCAGCATAGAAAATAGTAATGCAAAAATAAGAGAGATACCTTGTTACTTCTAAAAAAACCTTCAGCCTTCAGGGTTTTACTGGGCACAGTGAGAAGACGTAAATCATTGTAGCAGCGTTCCAGCACTATTCTCATTGTTTCAGCAGGTAAATGGACGGCCTACAATGAAAGTAATTTAATAAAAAAGTACTCTTTTAGGAATAATTCTGCTTCACTTAGAAATATGAGAAAATAAGACAATACTGAGTTCTTAAAAACAGCAGAAAGAAAAATAAGAGAAAAGTATCTTAGTAGAGGTTTACAAATTTTTAAAGAATCTATGGAAAAATTATTAGTCTCATCCATTAATTATGCTGTAAATTAGGAGAACAAAGTATCTCTTATAAATGCACGCTCTGAAACTATTCTAAAGGTAATGATTTTTCACTAAAAATTTTATTCCTTTCAAGCTTGCAAAGTAAACGAGGTATTTGACTCCAAAGAAACTGAATAACTGACTCTGAGAGCTGATGTCAAACCAATGCCTGTTTAAATTCTTGACTTTTGATCTGTTCCTTTGTATTCTGCGAATAGTTGTTGATATGTTTACAAAACCAAATTCTTCTGTGTAAAATGACATTAAATTAGTAGATAAAATTTATTTTAAATTTACAGTTATTTCAAAATTCCATGTCCTTAATTTTTGGTGTCATTTTATGAATTTCACACGAAATGAACAGATTAAAATAATTTACATTTTAAAAAACATAACTGGTTTTCAGTAGAACTAATGATAACTAATTCTTCAGACTAGTTATACTTCCAACACTGTATTTTTTGGCACAAAGTTTTGTGAACTGCCTTTATTCCCTATAGACATATTTTTCCCCCCCAAAATTATTAGCTTCCTCAGGGAAGGGAATGTCACATATTCTTTGTATTCTACCTCAGTGCTCATACTCTAGATTAAACTGTAATAAAGCGCAATTACACTAATGTAGTCTTTTTATGTGCAATTTAATCATAAAAAAAGTTTCACAATATGGTTTGTTTCCTCTAATTATTAGTTTGGCAAAAATGTTAGAAGTCGTGTTTTTTTTTAACACAATAATTAAAACCCAACTTTTATATAACACAATTTTTCACAAACAGCATTTGTTTGTTTATTAACATTCCCAACAACCGGTTTAAAAAGGCATTAGAAACCCCGGATGAGATAAAAGACAAGTCTACCTTAAGATGAATGACTGGAAACTGGACTCCACTTCTTAACTTGGGTCTGTTGAACAATTTCAGTGACACCAAGGGATCTTAACCTGGGGTTTAGGAACCCTGCAAAGTTTTGCCTGTGCGCTCAATGTTCTATAGAGTACAGGATCCTTGAAAAGATAATCACTTCTCTGCAGTGGACTAGTTTTTTTTTTGGGGGGGGCGGGGGGGGGGTTTCAAGAAACTCAAGTTTTCTACTTCAGAAATTCTGAATGAACCTATATTCTTTATCATTAATTCACATATAATGTGGCCAATATTTAATCTATATCACCTTCCCTGTCAAATCTGCTTCCCTACTCATTCTTCTATTTCCATTAATATAGAATTACCTTTCTGGTTATCCAAGTTTGAAACTCCTCAGGTCATCTGTGTTCCTTACTCCAACATTTACCAATCACAAGTCCTACAGATTCTGTTTATATAATCATTCTTACAGTCTATACCTTCTTTCAGTTCTGGTCATATGCCTTCACCTGAATTATTTCAACAATCTCCTCACCTACTTTCCTGACTCCTGCCTCAATCCATCTAGAACACTAGTGTGGGCAGGCTTACCATTCCTATAGCAGAGCTCATCATACCGCTGCTGTACTTAGAAAAACGAACAAAAAACCTACTTCCTATTGCTTATATCCAATAGCACCCAAACTTTTGTGTTTACTATTTAAAAACCCTCCATGAAATAACTGAACTTACACTTCCAGCCATGGGTTTTACAACGACCCAGCCAAACACACGCCATTGTCCTGTGCACTTGCCTCACACGTTCTTACCTCCATACCTGGATCAATCTGTTTCTTTTATTTGAAGCGTCCTTCTCTCCTAACTATAGTTGTCTCCTAGCTGATCAATTCTGGCTGCTTGAAGTAAATATTGATTCCTATATCTTACTCATAACTATCACACAGTGCTTTGTACAGAGCAGGCAGTCAAATTATTCACTAACCAATTTTAAAACTTACCTTTGAAATAAGTTGCTTGAACTCTGTAACTGTTTGATTTAAGTAAGCGCGAACAGTGACAGGAGCAGCTACAGATTCTGCCTTTAGGTCAACAACATGAACTTTCACCATCACTTCTGTCACATATGAAAAACAAAACTGGAGGTTATTTTTTTTAAATGTATTTTACGTGAGCAATTCATTCTTAATGTGTTTTTAATAGACAACACCTTTCCTAATTATCAAGACGATAGGTGTATAATATGCTATACATGCATAATACATGTTAAAACTTTTCTTTCACAATTTATCACAGTACAAACATATATAAATGGAAATGATGCTAATAAAACAGTTCTCCTACATTTCTTAAAAAAAGACAAAATTCAAAATGTGTTTAAAAATACACGTTTTGCTTTCTTATAAAACATAACCACTGTCAAATTTATCAAGCATATTAAAAATATACATCCAAAGTTCCAAATAGTGACCAAAACAACATTACATAAATATAGCTAGAGAATGCAAAACAAACACTCAACTAGGAACCCTACTTGCTTTTGCACAACCTTTATTAAACTATTCAAGACCTTGTTCATAATCAAAGACTTCTCCTCAAAACAGTATTCTCTATAGCCTATGAAAAAAATCCTATAGAAAAAACTGTTTTGGTTTACATGTTTGTTTTTTCACTTAAATTCTTTGTATTATAATTTAATCCTATCTTCTTCTCTTCTGTTTCAGATCATTATACAACTAAACTTTTAGTCATTAGAAAAACAAATGATCTTCAAATATATTTAATAAACAGTTATTCTCTAGATTAAATAGTTTAATCTCTCATATGTAGTATGTCAATCCTCAGTTGTTTCCCTATGTTACTAATCTAAATCTGACAAAATACTCTGTTAAATGATTATTAATGAATAAGGGAGATTAGAAGTTTCACAAGTCACACTCACATTTAGAGTTCTCTATTAAAGAAGTGGTTTGGCTGACTCATTTTATATTTTGATATCATAATTTCTGCTATCTAGCTAAAAATAATCTGTAAGGAAATGCTCCAAAGGGACTATTTACAGATGGGGCAGAGTCTGACAGAAAGAGCCCTTGAAAGAATATCACACTTAGTCTGCTTTGGAAAAAGGAGTCTTTAAAAAAAAAAAAAAAAAAAAAAAAGGAGGTGTATAGGGTCTATATATGAACAGAACTTGAAAGCATAGAGGGTTTTGTAAGTTCAATTTTTAGGAATAAAAGTAGAGAACATAAGCCTGATTTCTGATTAATGACCTACACAAGAAAATTAGGGTCAAGATAACAGTAAGAATCTCGTTAAAAAAATTTAAACATTTTGATTTCTCCCTATTTGTTACAGTTTACATATAGTGATTACTAGAAAACTTTGGACATATAGCTGTCTTTAGGGACAACTTTGGGTAAAGCTAAAGGCATGGTATTTTGCTTTCAAGATCAGTCTCAAACAAGGAAAAAAACCCCTCACATACTGAGGAATGTGACAGATGTAATGAAAACAGAAAAAGCTTGAAGTACCTGGGAACTGCAGAAATGGAGAAGGAGAACATTAAAAAAATGTTGCAAGTGATATGTATTATGAAACCACCTCTTCAAGGAGACTCAGAAACACATTCTACTTCTGAGAGTTTATGGGAATATACTTTTTTTGGACTAGGGTCTTCTTTATAAATGGGAATGGGGGGAGGGAGAATAATTCAGTACTGAGAAGAAAATTCCCACTGAATACTATAAGCTAGAAGTTTTGTTTGTTTGTTAAATCTGTGTATAGCTCTTTAAAGGTAATCTAGAACTTAATTCCAAGCCTGATGCTGACTAGTTCCCAACCTATCAAAATTATTCTGCATTTTAAGAACGTATAAAAAATTAAAATTAAATTCATTTCTATAAACAAAAGTTTTATGAAAACTTTAAGTCCAATACTACACAAAATAACATGAAACTCCTGACCTCCAGGTTTGTAAGACTGGAAAACTTGATCAGGTTTTCTTGTCTCCAACAGCAGATCAAACATGTACGTAGACTTGACCCCCCCCAATAGGAGTCCCATTGGTGTATCTTCTTCTCCTTCATATGATCGTTCCAGATAATCATGAAACTCATCATACTTAACAAGGCGACAGCAATCGATGGGTATTACCTCTTCCAAATCCATCATCTAAAAGAAAATGAGCCCCGAGGAAAAAAAAAAAACATAGTATTTTACTCTGATGTGTAATTGCACTACCTAATAAACAATAAAACCCATGTTTATGATTCAAAGTTTAAAGACATCAAAGTTAAAGGCACAATTTAAATGCTCTTTTTAAATAACCATATTACATTATCCCTCAAATCATACAACACATGCAGCAAAAGACTTTTTTTTGTTTTTAAAAAAGTTAACATTCTTAACTTTAGATGGATTCAAAATCAATATATTACAAGATATTGCTCTGTAATCACTAAGCTGGAAACATAAGGGGAAAACAACCCACCAGAACATGCATCTGTTGTTTCCTTAATGCAATTTGGAGAAGAACTGGTAACTCATGTATCTATACTAACTATCTTCCTAAGTACAGGAGGAGAGTATGCCTCTTAGAGCTACCATGTAGGATGTAGTTTTCTGTGTCTCTTAAGTGCTGCCCCATTCCTCTTTGGACCACCCCCTTCAATATCAGCCTCAAGAATACCCACAACTCACGGCACTGGAATTCCTATCACAAAATTTACCTCTAGTCCATGTCACTAGTGGATGGCATGCCCTAGGTGCAACATCTCTTAAAAGTTGGAAATGAACTTCCTGGAGAAACATAGTAGGATTGCTTAGAAGTATTTAATCCTCGTTTAAGTCTTGTGATTATGACTTTATAGAAAAACCTGTAAGCCTTCATGTGTGTCCCCACTGATCTCTACTCAATCCCACTTTCATCCCCAGAGATGAGCTCCATTTTTGGTAAATAAGATTGATTTATTTCTCTGTTCTGTCCTGTTTGACTCTTTACATTTGTGAACTTTTACTTCCTATTTTAAAACAATATTTTTTTCTTCTTGCATTAAAAACTGATGGAATATAAACTACCCTTCCTGCTACTACTGACCTTACTGTGTAAAATTGTTTAGTTAAGACATTTTCTCCATTTTAGTTAAATTTGGTTTCACTATGGTTTTGCAAAAGATGATGCTTGCAGTCCACCACCATGTTTAAAGGATTTTCACTTTAATTAGGTAAATCCAGAGTCATCCACCCATGCATGTTATTGTTTGTTCATTTATTTACTCATTCACATACCCATCCAATTTTGACTCTTCTATACACTAGGCAAAAGTACTGGAAATACAATCATGAGCAAACCAGAACACTGTTCACCCTTATAAGTGCTTATAGTTTAGTGAGGGACAATGACATTAAAATAGTCACAGTTTGTAAATTTTCAGTATTGGTAAGTGCTATGAAGGACCAGGTACCTAACACAAAGTGGGTCTCAATTTTTTTTTTTAAAGATTT
The DNA here is from genome assembly GCF_964194185.1 of Rhinolophus hipposideros. Classification (NCBI taxonomy): domain Eukaryota; kingdom Metazoa; phylum Chordata; class Mammalia; order Chiroptera; family Rhinolophidae; genus Rhinolophus; species Rhinolophus hipposideros. The sequence goes on from NC_138056.1 coordinate 39,936,247, forward strand.
TATTGGGGAAGGGGAACAGGATTTTATTGGGGAACAGTATGTACTTCCAGGACTTTTTTCCAAGTCAAGTTGTTGTCCTTTCAATCTTAGTTGTGGAGGGTACCATTCAGCTTCAAGTTGTTGTCCTTTCAGTCTTAGTTGTGGAGGGTGCAGCTCAGCTCCAGGTCCAGTTGCCACTTCTAGTTGCAGGGGGCACAGCCCACCATCCCTTGCAGGAGTCGAATGGCAACCTTGTGGTTGACAAGGTTGAGAGGACGCGCTCCAACCAACTGAGCCATTCGGGAGCTCAGCAGCAGCTCAGCTCAAGGTGCCATGTTCAATCTTAGTTGCAGGGGGCGGAGCCTCGAGGAATTGAACCAGCAACCTTGTGGTTGAGAGCCCACTGGCCCATGTGGGAATCGAACCAGCAGCCTTCAGAGTTAGGAGCATGGAGCTCTAACCCCCTGAGCCACCAGGCCGGCCCTCAAATTTTAGTGTGCTTAAAAGTCATCTGAGGTACTTGCTTAAAAGGCATATTCCCAGGTATCAACGCAGGAATTCAGATTCATTTGCAGGAATTAATTTTTTAATAGGAATGTGATTCTGGTGCAGGTTGTGCTGGATCACACTTTGAGAAACAATGTTCGCTATCTTGTGTATAATTTCTAGTTCATTCACTGATTCTAGACATAATTATAAATGAAGTAATGTAGTGTACATTTTTTTTCTCTAGGTAATGACTGTTTAATTTCAGTCAAATTATGTTAACATTTATATGGAAAGGACAAAAAAATTTGTTAAGTATCACAGATGATATTTAGAAAAATCTGGTTATTTAATGCTTCCCTTTCTATTTGCCTTTCAAAACCAACTAATAATGTCCCATTATTCTAAGAATAAAAATGCAAACTTCTAGTCTTACAAAGTCTCTACCTTCATTTTATGCTACTCTGTTTTCATTCTAGACAATCTAAATATAATGCCCCTTTTATCAGTTTCTTGATCATGCCAAGCACTTCCTCACTTCAGCTTTCACACATGCTGTTACCTTTACTTAAAATATTCTTTCCCAACTTGTTGCATAGCTGTCTTCTTCTCATGGTTAAAGTCTCAGAATGATCTCAATATACTAATGATTTACTTTAGTAACATCTAAACAATAAAATACTTGAAAAGTTTAATGTGTCTAATTTGCCTGGCCTGCTTTTTTCACCAATGGATTAAAAATTCCACGAGGGCAGTGAGCATGTCTGGTTCACTCTAGCATCTCTAATGCCTCACATGGTAGGCACTCGATAAATACCTGCTAAACGAATGTAAAAAATACATGAATATTTTTGCTTCGGATTCTAATTCAGAGTTTTACAATGCTTAACTGACTTTCAAGAGGAAGAAATTTCTTAAAACCAACTGAGTACGTTCCAAAGAGGTATAAACTACACTCTTTAAAAAATATATGATTTAAATGCGCTATCAAAGTTACTGCAAGTGCTTGTGTTATTATTGACTATAATAAAACAATTTTAAAATATGGTAATACTGTTAACTAAGATACCAACAATAATTAAACGCCAACAGTGCAATCAAACATACCTTGTAAGCCATTTCTACTGCTTCGTTTAATGTCTTATCCTTATGGACCTCCAATTTATTTTCCATCATTACTTGTTTCACAGGATGCAAACAGAATAATTTTATCTAGAAATTGTAAAATATCATCATCAAGTCAGCAGGTCATGAGTCAAAGCTTAATTCTTTTGTAGACAGCATTTTTTTTCCTAATAGTCAAAATATTATAATTAAAAAAAAAGCATAATTGGGATCGTCTTTGGTTTCTATTTTTCTCCCTTAATAATCCATAGTGACTATGTCTCATGTCATTAAAAAATTCAAAACCATCAATTTTAACAACTGTATGTTTCTTTATAAGCATATATTATAATTTATATCATCATTCCCTTACTGATATACATTCAAGCTGTTTCCAGTTTTTCCCTAGTTTGGAAAATACTGTGATGAATGTCCTTGTCTTGAAAATCTAACAGCATCTCATTAGGTAATATTTCCTAAAGAGAATTATATATGAAAGGATGTAAATTTGCTTAAGGCTCTTGATAAATTCTACTCAATTTCTACACAGAAAGGTTTTACAAATTTATTCTTCTTGTAGCTGAATGTGACAATGTTCATCTCATCATAACTTCACCAATATCGAGTATTATCACTACATGTTAGTGTTTTTTATGCCTGAAATCACCTTACCTCAGTAATATAGTCAGTTACACTGCGTAATGACCAAGACACCATAACTGTCTACAGCATCACCCCAATGGGCTAGTTATCAGAATTGCAGCAAGGCAAGCTTCAACAGTACTTTTTAATTAAAAGTAAAATTATGAAATCTAACCTTGCATGTATTGCGCTCAATTTCTCGTTGTCTCTTTTCTTGTTCTTCCAATTCTCTTTCTCTCTGAACCAAGTTTTTAATATGTTCTGGATATTCATCTACTTCTAGAAATTCTATTAATAATAAAAACAGGGTAAGACAGTGTCATTGAAATGGAGCTTCCTTTACGTCATTTTGTTCTACTATGTTCCCACAGTATATAGTTATTGTATAGCTGTCATCAAAATACATCTCTATTACACGAATCTCTCAACTTGAAACATGACCTGTTCCCAGACCACGGTAAAGAGGCAGTTAATAATGACACGTGGTGAGGTCTCATATTTTAAAAGGCCTTATATTTATTCATAATAGCTCTTGGCTCCAGGACAACACTAGTATATAGATACAGATTTTTAGAATAAAAAAGTTTCTCTGAAACTTGCAAATAAAATAATTTCTGATTTCAAATTGTGCTATCATCAAATTGTGTGGCCTTGTGCAAATTCTCCAAACCTTGGTTTCGTTAGCCTATTACCAGTACCTACCCCAAAGAGTTATTACCTGGGATATAATAAAATGTAATAAAAGCTGTTGCGGCTGCTACTACTACAAATGCTATTTATTTATTATTATTCATTCATACAATTATCTCTTTTGCTCTCAAAGAAGTCTTTTAGCTGCCTTCAAGAACTTCGTATGTAACTCAAAGTATTAAAAGTGACAATATGATATTATGATACTGCTTAATAAAGTCAATGATTATTAGGCATTAAATAGGGAGACAAATTTTTTTATTAAAAAAAAAAATCAGGCCTTGGTGGAAGGTAAAAATCTACGGTTCTTAGAAATGAGTTCTAATTCTAAAACTATTCCCTGTCATACATACAGCGCCCTCTGGTGCTTCATCACAAAACTAGAGTGGGGCAATGAATAAAGGAAAGCTGAGTAATTGCTGTATTCATGGGCTATATCTGGAATGCTAGCTGCCATAGAGGACACATGAACTACCATCCCGACTCTGCCTCAGGTAGCTATGACGTTGGACAAGTTCCTCTTTGGGTTATAGTTTCTTTATCTGTGAAGTAAGAATGATTAATTCCACTCTGAAATCTCTGTTCTAAAATGACTTATAATTTCCCTTTTATTTTTTCATTAATTCCATAGTAAATTACTGAAAAGCTACTATATGACAGACCTGGGACTATACCGTTGGTGAAAAGATAAATAAGTCCCTAGCCTTGCACCAACTGGATTCACAATCTAATGAGGGTTTACAAAAATGTAACAAAAACATTCTACTATTGAAAATAGATTTACACATAGCATGGTAGATTCTAAACAAAGGAAATAAGTTAAAACCAATAAGTGATTATATTATTTTAATTATGAAAAGAATATAAGCAAACACATCACCCGTGTATACACCTATATACGCGTGCCCACACACACTCACCCACCCACCCACCGTACTTATTTGCAATACTGCTTCAGTACAGTCAGAGCGAGTGTAAACAGGAACTGAAATTTTTAAAGTAATAATTACCAAAAAAGAGACAACCCCACATGCTTTGTATACAGGATTTGTTTCTGTGATTCTTAAAATTAAAATATAATAAAGGACGTACTGTAGACTCATAAAACTTTACTTGCTTTTTAAGCAAATAGCAACGGTATTTAACTCTAGTTCTTTTTTTTTGGGACCTGTTTTTCTTTTTTTTTTTTAATTAAATTTATTGGGGTGACAATTGTTAGTAAATTTACATAGATTTCAGGTGTACAATTCTGTATTACATCGTCTATAAATCCCATTGTGTGTTCACCACCCAGAGTCAGTTCTCCTTCCATCACCATATATTTGATCCCCTTTACCCTCATCACCCACCCCCCACCCCCTTACCCTCTGGTAACCACTAAATTATTGTCTGTGTCTATGAATTAACTCTAGTTCTTAAGAACATTTCTAGAAAGGTAAGTGGGAAGTTTATCTATGATCCCCATTCAAAGTATTTAGATACTAAAATGCACAAAAGGCTAATAATAGAAAAAAAAGCAATTAACAGTTAAATTTGAGTTTTCACTCTGTACTATACATGATGCTGAATGCTTAAAATGTCATCTCATTTAATTTTTATAACAACCCGATTAAATACTATAATTATGCCCATTTTACAGATGTGGAAAGCAAGAGTTAGAAAAAGTTAAATAACTTAGTCTGGGACAAGCAGCTGGTGAGTTATGACTGCTACACAGGTCTGGGGGCTATCATCACTGAACCAAACTGCGTATGAGGCATGATAAAAAAATACCGTGAATGTTTAAATAAAAATAATTTATTATAGTAAAAGACATATTGCCATTAGTCCCCCTAAAAATAATCCCCTTTGCTTTGAACACACTTACCCCATCATTCTTGCCACTTTCTGAAGCAGTTATGGAAGTCTTCTTTTGTGAGTGTCTTTAGTTGTGCTGTCGTGGCTGCCTCGATGTCCTGAATGGACTCAAAATGTTTACCTTTCATGGTCATTTTGACTTTGGGGGAGAGCCAGAAGTCGCATGGTGCCAGATCCGGTGAATAAGGTGGATGAGAACACACCATAATGTTTTTATTTGACAGAAACTGCCATACCAGAAGCGATGACACAGAGCCTTTCCATTGTGATCGTAAAATACAGTGAATGTTACTGACGAATGTCATCCAACAGAAAGGGATCTTCCATACAGGAAGTGGTGTGTCGAACCTTAGTAACAGTGTGTGACAAGTTTCAACTTGTTTGGTGCAGTCAGTCGGGTGTGAGTTACTGTTGAGAGAAGGTGTATTTTAAAGTGTGCCATAAATCCTCCTCCATCATGACAACACTCCGTGTCAGACACCCCTTCTGGTATAAGGCAATTTCTGTCAAATAAAAACATTACAGTGTGTCCTCATCCACCTTATTCACCGGATCTGGCACTGTGCAACTTCTGGCTCTTCCCCAAAGTCGAAATGATTGAGGACATCGAGGCAGCCATGATAGCGCAACTAAAGACACTCATGAAAGAGGACTTCCGGATCTGCTTCAGAAAGTGGCAAGAAGAGTGGGATATGTGTGTTTGAAGCAAAGGGGGGTTAAAGGCAATGTGTTTTTTACTGTAATAAATTTTTTATTTAAACATTCACCATATTGTTTGATCACACCTCGTATAATACAATCTTACTGCAAATAAATATCCCGTTTATTTAACGTAGAGTAAGTTTTTTCTCTTAGAGTACTAAAAAAGTTTTTTTATATTTTTAGAAGTGTTTTTACCAGTTGGTATTATCTCATAACAGTCTTTATAATTAATTTTCCATGTACGTGTATATTAAAAAAAATCTTAATGGTCCTGTCATTTAAAAGTAGTTATCTGGGTTTGCAAATCTTGCAAAAGAAATTAGTTTATAATACAGACTAAAATCAAATAACTGTATGTTAACATACTTGCATTTCTTGCTGGATCCTTCAGTCGATATATCAGCATATATGCATTTGTGGAGCTAGTAGAAATATAAAAAAGATTAAAGGGGATAAAAAGTAGATTGTAAAAATTCCATTTCCTAGCATCAAATATTTATTTAAAACAGTTTTTCGTTATTTTAAACAATCAGAAAAATCACGTAACTGTTCTTGGACATGTTTAAATTTCATTCTAGAAAAAAAATATCTACTTTGCTTTTACTGACACATTTATGAGAACATTCCATACCTCCTCTTGGTAACACAGCAAAGTCTTCAAAAAACCTGTCTTAGAATGATTACTTCAGTTAAGTTGGGAGTAAGCAAATTTTTTCTGGAAGGGCCACACAGTAAATATCTTAGGCATTGTAGATATGATCTGTGTTTCAATTACTTAACTCTGATGTTGTAGTGAGACAAGAGCGACACACAGTATTTAAACAATCGAGTATGGTGGTGTTCCAAAAAAACTATTTCCAAAAATCAGAAGTGGGCTGGATTTGGCCCATAGGTTATAGTTTGCCAACTCCTGGGTTAAATCTTTTTAATGGTAAAAAGTATCTGAGAAGCTATGGTTCATTCTAATTTATCAACACTAAAAATTATTTACCTTGCAAAAGCACTGGAGTAATAGCCTCTGCTTCCCGAAGATCCACCATGTGTTTTCTTAATGTCCTCTTGTGTTATCTAAAAAGTTGTTATATTATTTACCTTTGGGTAAAAACTCTAACACTGTTACCTTTATGTCAATATGTAACCCAATTTTTAGTCTCATAGTTAAATGGCCCACACAGATACCAATTCACAGGATGTAATCATAATCAGTGGCTGCTGCTGACCAAGCAGTTCTAGTGCTCCTAAACAGTAGTATTACACGAAGGCTCACGGCAAGAGGAAAACTGGGCGTCTATTTCTGGAAAGATTCAGCAAGCCCCAAACAAAACAAAATAAAACCAAGAAATAACAACAAGAAACAAAGAAGGAAATTTACTGAAAGCAAAAACAAAAGACTGATTTGGAATGTGTTTTAAAATGTTTCACTGGACACAGTCTCCCATTTCAATAAACCCTGCTATTGACAGGAACATCCCTACTGTTGTCTTTCAGAAAGATAACCTTAAAGAACCCCTTCTTACCCTGCTGACATGCTGATCATTGAAACTGTACCACTGCTCATCGCTGAATGACTTGATACACGCATAATAATGGCCACCGGCAGCGCTCCCTGAATGAACCATGACGGAGAAGAGCTCATAGATCAAAGAATTCTGAGGGGAAAAATAAAAGTACCTCAGAGGAGAGGAAAAACACAAAACACCTATTTGTTTATTTCCTATTCTCTATTAACACATAGTCTAGTAACATGTTAGTTGTCCTATATATTTATTGTAGGTTAACTTTCCTATAAGATACTCAAAAGGCAAGTCACCACATAATTTCATATACCACAAGTTTCACTAAACGTATCCCTTCACATTTTAATTACGCTATAACCTCTGGTACTATGCATCTCTGAACTGTATATTTATTTATGTAAAAAAGAGAATAACAGTATGAAATTTTAGAAGCAGGTGCCAAATATAAGACTATCCTGAGATGCACCGTCAAGATCAAAAAATCCCAAAGAACACTGATTTTTATTCAAATAAGATTCTACTTCCTTTACAGAGGAGCTGGGCGATATGATGATTTGGGCATCTTCTAATGTATTTATGTAATATCTGTGATATAGGGATGTACTGACTTGACATCTCTCAGGTATGCAAAGCTGGTTCAACATTAGAAAATATATTATGTAATCCAGGTTGAAGAAGAAAAATTACATGATCATATCAACTAAGACAAAGCATTTGACAAAAGTCCAATACCCACTCATGATGAAAACTCTCAACACACTGGGAAGAGGGAAATCTCCTTGACTCCATAAAAAAACATCTACAAAAAAACCTAAAGCCAACTTCATGTTTAAAGATGAGAGACTGAACACTTTCCTCGTGAGACCAGGAACAAGGCAAGAATGCCCTCTCTCACCACTCCTATTTAACACTATATGGAAATCCTACCTGTTGTAATAAAACAAGGAAAAAAAAGATATATTGTCTATGCAGAAAAATAGACACAGGGTTAGATATTGTTCTCGAGCCACAGTCTGCCAACCCTTGATTGAATGCAATATTCTTTAAGCTAAGTTATATTGTATCCCTACATTTCATAGCAGTTTACACTCATCTATCTGCCCTGAAAGAAACAGATAATTTTAAAAGGTAAAGGATAGTAGCAATGATGGTGAGAATAATGGTCTTGGTCTAAAAATAGATTTATGCCAGTGAAACACTATACTCAAATACTTCCTAAAAAAATTCAGTATGACTCTGTAAGACTTGAGCTAGTGATCAGTCTTCATGCTTGTGATTCATATTTGCACTGTGCTCAAGATACTTTGATGGGTTACTCTCCCCTCAATAAAGCAGATTGTATGAATGTGAAAGAAATGCTTTGATAAAATGTTAAAAATCATTGACAGAGCGACAAAAAAGGTTCTATCCTAGAGAGTTTTCAGTTTTGTAGTTTTAAAATGATAATCCATGGACCACTTTGTGAAGTGCCTTAAGGGCTGTCCTGAGTGTGGGGCAGGGGGCGCAGGGAGACTGAGGGCTTTGTTCTTTCCCTCCCTCCAAAAGATCAGTTCTATCATTAACTTTTTTGTAAAGGGTTCCATGGCAGAATTTTAAAACTCAAAATATCTAGTCTAATGCTTTTTGTTTTGCTATATGAGAAAACCCTGCTAAGATATAAGATTTTAGAGGCTTGCTGCAACTTTAAAGGCAGAAGTCTATTAGGACCCTTTCCACATCACCACCCAGCTAACTTACATAATTACATTTCAGCCTCCCAGAAATTAATGCTCCCATCTGTAAGTTTTTCCTAAAGTTTAATTATGATCACATAAATGCATAAAAACCTATCTTAAAAAGTCTTAGCTTTCAAAAATTAAACTTCTTTTAGAGAGAATTTTATCCGTCACACAGCTACAGAATTATATATAGCAGCACAGAGATTACATTATTCTCTCTTAACTAAAAACCACGAACTATAAAAGGTACCTTTTCAAGACCAGGTTTTGAAATCTTTTCAGTTCCACTATTGCTTTCAAGGCAGATCCCTTCATCAACACCATCATCATTGGAGAAATCATTGCTCATTTGATCACTGTGACAACTGCCTTCATTTTCTGCTCCACTGTCAGTGCAACTTTCAGTCTGAGGAGATTTCTTAATAAAACATAATTATCTTACAATTACAAGGTAAATAAAGGGAAAATATACACAAAGTGAAATTTTATATGCTAACATTTGCATATAATTTAAGATATTATTAATAAAAATACTCATTTTAAGTAAATTTAGTTTCTCTTAAAAAGTCAGACCTTAAAATTAAACAAAAAAATGTATTTTAAAAGCACTTCTATTAATGTCCTTAAAATCTTAATACAATAAATTAGTGATTTAGAATTCTATTAAACTCCATTTATGTTCACAGTTGCAAAGTAACAATATAAAATTATCATTTCTTTCATCAAAATCCATAAAAGCAGAGAACTTACGCTCCAAAATGAGCTTCTTTTGTTCTCAAATCCTAAAAAAACCCACCTTTTCTTGAACAAAAAGTTTAATTCAGTTTATCACCGGGCTAGGTATTATAGACAATTAGAAAGAAAAACAAGACATTGTACCTATCCTCAAGAATTCTGTACTTGTGTTTGGAGGTGGAAATGTAATAATAGCTAATCACACTTTTCAATGCTTTTATAATTTTAAAATCCCTTTCATGAAAATTTAAATTGAAGACATCTATTTCTTAGGTATCCTCAAGTAACTCTTCTCCCTTTTCCTTTAATATTTTATACACATACCTAAGATATGTTTTACTTAAAGAAAGAATTCTTCTCTAAGGCACTGCAGAGACCCCCCTGAATTACCCAAGCAGTACAACAAGCACCAACCTTTTGCCAAGAACTTCGCTGTAGGGCTGCATCTAACGTAAAGTCTTCATCCCTCTAGAAAGCTTGGTTCAAGGAAAAATCACTGCAGTTGGAAAACCAACTTCAGAACCCTACACTAAGCCCCAAAAGATGATCATTCGTCATCTCTTTTCTTAAGAAATGGGCCCAGAATTCCTAAAAGTTCCTGTCAAACTTTATATCTAGGATTTCTTCCTTCGGAAAAGATTTCCCTTTACAAGACACATATTAGGAAGACACAGAAGACAGATCTAATGCTGGTCTCTGTTTGAGCAAGACCCTACTATTTCTCCTTTGAAAGCTTGGTCTACTTTCGGTAAATGTCCTAGCGTAAGCACAAACGTTTGAGATAATACTTTAAACCTTTCAGTATGTTACCTGGTCATAGGTACCATTCAATGAACATCTATATTATCTAAGGCACTCTCTTCTTATAAAACCTATTATTATGCTTACTTTACAGACAAGGAAAGTGAGGCTCAGAAAGGTTGCTTTTCTATACCATATTAAATAAAACCTGATGTTTAATAATGTTTTGAGCTTTGGGAAAAGGCATTTTTATAACTATAGTACTCAGTTCCAATCAGAAAAAAAATGCTTCATGCCAGTTTTGTGAATAATACAATCACTCTGAAACAACTAATTGCAAATATTCCCCTTAATAAAATCATAAGAGATTCCAAAAGAATATAGTGGGACATGAATCTTTTATTGGATTAAGAGAAACAAGAGAATCTGGGGAGGTCAATGAGTGGAAGAATTGATGAGCTTTACCTGTGTACTTCAAAGTCCCATTCTCCAACTATTTTAATAAAGTTTTAATTTAAAAAGACTAATCAGAAAAGGAAAACAGATAAAATATATTTCTTTTCTATCTTTCTAACCTAATCAATTTAAGAGCAGGCAAACATGAAGTGAGAATAACCCAGAAACTTGAATCCTTGAAAAGGACACTAAGACAAATAAAAGAAATTAAGGCCATCCGACCCAGTTTGCTTTTTTTTCCTTTCTATTTTCAGTTTCAGTTTTTTTTAAAATTAGTTTCAGGTGTACAAAATAATGTAATAGACATTTATAATTTATATCCCTCACACAGTGATAACCCACTCTCCCCACCCACTACCCCTCTGACATCTCTCTATTCCTAATGCTGTACTCCACAATTTGCTTCTTATTCATTCATATATTTGTTCTGTGTTTATTATGTACCACAAGTGAAGCCCACCTCTAGACTGGTTTGTTTCAATAACTGAGAAAGTTATAAAACATAAGATTATCACTCAGATTAAAGAAATAATTCCAGAATTTTAGATCCTTTTTGTCTTTTCAAAGAATATCACAAGTTATTTGATATTCAAGCAAGAATATCTGCGAAATATTTATGGTAGACAGGAAAAGCTTATATAAAGTTAGTTGTTTTTACAGAACTTGGCATTAGAAAATAAGGAAAGGAAAAGGTTCCATCAAGAAAACAATCTACACAATATCAGTGTTAAGTTACACCAAACAGCTCTTTTAAACACAACTGACCAAATGGATTAATGCAAAACATAACAAGAAAATATAATAAATATTTACCTCATCTTCAACATCAATAAATGTACTCATATCTAGCTCTTCAGGAAATGTCATTCGATCATTCAATTTAATCCTGTGCATGGTTGTATAATCAAAATCAAACCTTTTCAATTGTAAAGTCAGCAGATAAGGGAAATGCAAAAACCGAAGACCCTAAAAAAACAAGTGGGACCTATTAAACACTGACTATTATCTCAGGTAATTAAGTATTAATTTCTCTATGGCATCTACCTTTCGTGCATCACACTTCTTCTTACAACGTTCACAAAAATATTGATTTGGGCCATCCAGGATCTCTGGCTGAATAAACGCATGCAATGCTTCTTCCTAGTGAGAAAAAAATTGTTTCTTAATTACTTAAAAATATTATAATATTAATGACAAGGTTCTGAGTATAAAAACACTGCAATTACCAAAATACTTGTAAGTAGAATGGCTAGAAAATGAGGAACTCAAAATGCAAAAAGAAAAAAAAATTCAACAAAATGTTATTATATTAATAAAAACTGAGCAAAAACATAATTACTTATTTCATTCTGCATGAGATCTGCCATTCCTACTATTGTATATCAGTTAGTCATTTCTACCTAATTTTTATTGACTTTACATTGTGGCTAAATAATAAAAATCCTCAGTCTTTAGATTACAAAGTAATTCCATACTTCTTAGAAAAGCAGTTACATGTAGCACTTCAATCTTCTTGCAAAAGGAGACGTTCTTAAACTACATAGTAACACACAAAAAAAGAATTTACACTATTCATATATTTAAAAATCTAATAATCATCCTTAAGCACTAGATTTAGGGTCCATCAGCGACCCACCACTGCACTAGTTACAAAGGTTGAAAAACACTGCTATCTTCTCATTGTACGTCAGAGATTGCTCCACTTGAAAATGTGTGAGAGCTCCTGGACTGTTCATCTAGTGGAATCATGTGGTTCTCATTTCTCCATACAGCCTTAAAACAGAAGCAAGGAATTTAGTACGAATACTGTGGAAGAATCAGTGGGCTTAAAATTTTTTATTTTAATTTTTAATCATTGATTTTTCACAATCAAAAAATGAATCTTAGTTAATACAACATACAAGATTGCATAATCCAAATTTCATTTGATGTCACCTCTTCTTCACATGTGATTTAAACACAGCTTCTGATAATATTTATTACATATAAAGAAAAAAATAGAATTATTAAGATCAAGTATCTTCAAATATTTCTGTTGTTCCTCAAAAGATAAACGAGCTGGATCTGGCAAAATGGACTTAGTTGTAAAGTGGCCGGCAAAGCTAATAAACTACTATTCAGATATTGTTTGATATAGCTCATTTTGGAATAAGATCAAAGATATGGAAAGATATTCAAAATGCTTCTAACTTCATTCACCTCCTATCTGTTCTCAAAACACAAGAAGACCAAAGGTTGGGGGACCAATTAGCTGGGGGTTTTCCACATGACCAAGCATTTTACTGAAGTCATAGGAAAAGACACATTTGGAAAATGTTTTTTCTCTAAAGGCATATTTTATGCATAAAAAGGTAAATTCTTTAAAAAACAACAGAAAAAAAAGGATCTTTCAAAGAAATCACATCTATAGCTTAACATAAAATGGTATCAAATTCATCAAGTTTTCCAAATAGAAGTAATTTGAATTGGTAAAACATTTAATAAAAAAAAAAAAATCAGAGGGGTTGAAAGAGGGATTGAAAAATTATGTAACTCAAATCCTATCTTACTAAACTATTTATTGGTCTCTGGCTTATAGATCATAAATAGAGCTATTTTTTTCTTTTTTTAACTCAGAGAAAAGTTTAAAGAACAGAAAATTCCCATTAAACTCTTTACTCAGACTTACCAAGTTTTAACATTTCGCTACCTTTGCTTTCATGATCCCCACACCCACACACATTCTTACGTATGTTTTTGGAACCATTCGAGAGTACGTTCACACATCATCCTTTTCCTCTTAACACTTCAATGTGACATTTTAAGAACAAGAAGATTCTTACATAAATATTAATGATATCAAACTTAGAAAAATTTAATATTGATAAAGTGCGTTTATCAGTCCATATTCCAATTCTGTCAATTATACTAATAATGTCCTTTTACAGCATTTCTCCCAATCCAGTACAGCATGGAATCCAGGATCAGACTGCATCTTGCTGGTTGTCTCTTCAGATTCCTTTTGTCTAGAACAGTTCCAAAACCCTTCTTTCACAACATTAACATATTTTTGTAGAGGCCAGTTGTTTTATAAAATAGTCCACAATTTGGGTTTCTCTGATCTTCTTCATGAATAGATTCAGATTACGCATTCCTTTCTAGACTACTACCTAAGTAACGGTATGTCCTTTTAAGGATATCAAAGTCACAGGTCATGATATCCCTAACTTCCTTATTAGTGAGATTAACCTTAATCACAATTAGGGTGTGGTCCACTATACAGTTATTATTTTCCCCCTTGCAGCTAATAAGCAATCTGTAGAGACCCTTGGAGACAACGCAAAAATTTTGAGCCTTAAACTTTCCACCTTAGATTTAGCATCCACTAATGGATTCTTGCTTACGAGTAAACCAAATTTTAATGTAGTTTGCTTTATGAGCCAACTTGAAAATCTTTTTTCTTTTAATAGGCAATTTAAGCCCATTCATATTTGATATGACTGATATGTTGTGTTTCATCTCAGTCACTAATGTATAATTACTGTGTGTATTAAGTAATATTTACTGTGCTCTTTTCTCTGTGTGGCATGTTTTCCTTACTGTTTACTATATTCTTTTGGTATTTAGGAAGGTTAGTAATTTTGTTCTAGTGCATTTATACTTTTGTTATTACCTTTACTCCTCTTTATTTTTTCCCTTTTTTCTTACTTAAGCTTTTAGTGTCTAGTCTGACATTTCTAAATGGTACTGTTTCCCATCTATTCAACAGTCGATGATTTTATTCTATTTTCCCTTTCTCGTCCTTTTTTCAGAATGATATTCTTTGTACTTTGTCTAACACATAACATTTCATACTATTCTTCTACCCATGTCCCCATGCTTTTTAAATTTAGTCCTATTTCTACCATTTTAATTAGTCCTTAATTCTACAATTCAGTAAATCAAATGCTCACAGTCCTTTTGTTAAAGCTTCCCCAGTGATGTCTTGGTTGGATGGAGCTCATCCTTTAATAAATTCTTTAAGAAGGGCTCATGGATATAATATTCAGTGAGTTCTTTAATATTCAAAATTGGTTTTCTATTGGAACCATAACTGAAAGAAAACTTGGCTGGATACTGAATCCCTGGCCTATACTTTCGAGTTTCTTGAAATTGCTCTTCTGTTGCCATGATTTGAATGTTGCCCTTCCGAAGTATGATGCCAGTCCAATTTATCATTCAAGTTTAACTATTCACTAAAATATGTCTCAGAGTTGATCATTCCAGGTCAATTTGTCCAGGTAAATGATGGGTCCTTCAAAAGGCAGATTTCAATGCCCCTTACTCCCAAAAAGTTTCCCTGGAATGTAATTTATAAGTTTTGTTTCACTGTGTTGATTTTATTTTTCACAGACTCCAGTTATGTTGGACCTCCTTTGCTGGTCTCCCCTTACCATCATTTTCTCTGATATCCTTTTTTTTTTTACTCATTTTCATTTGATGTCCCTTAGATTTTCATTCCATTCTATTCTCTCTCAAGCACTTTATAATTTACTCTTCATTTCTAATAGCTTTGTCTTTTTCTTATCTGAGTTTGATCAACACTGCATTTTTTAAATGCATGTCTCTCCTTAAATTTTTGGATACCAGCCTGTTTTGCTTGTTTGATAATATTTAATTTAGAGTACTGTTCTACTTTGTATTATTTTACGTTGTGGTTATTTTCCTGAGGCATTTTTTTGGGGGGGTAGAATAGGGGTAGATTTTTGTAAGCTGAAATGCTTTAATATTTTCTGTTTTCTTCTAACAGTGGTGCTAAGTTTGATTCTGCACCCTCCCACCCCCCCACCCCCAGTCATTTTGTGGACAGCATTCTTTAACTTGAGAGTACCTTCTTTTGTCAACATAGCGAAGTGCAGTTTCTTGAATTGGTAATGAAAGGGAAGAGTTTGGTGCCTTCTTTCATTTTGCAGGACCCTTAATTCTTTTTCTTCTAGTTTTCTCTTTACTTGCTAAGGCTCAGAAGCATCACCCCTTTTCTATTTATCTCCTTCTTCCCTCAAAAGCAAAATGCCTCAAAGGCTGCCATTTCTCATCCTGCTCACTTTAAAACTCCTTTTCCCTAGCTGGTGCTATAAACTACCAAGTCCAGTCCATGGTCCCTATTTTGGCATATACTGCTGTACTTTTTCCTTTTGACATTGATTTTTCTGTTTTGCTTAAGTCCTTCAATCCCCTTTCCTCAGTTTCATATGGTCTCTAAAGCTTCCCTCTCCACATACAGACTAGCAGCAGTAGAAGCTCTGTTGAAACTTGGTGATTATTTATTTTGCTACTGACAGGTAATTGGAAGTTCATGATAGTCTCTTAGTAATACAAAAGGAACAAAATAAAACCCAACTAAACCCATACCTCCTATGATATTTTGGGAGGATGTGTGGAGATAGTCACTATTATCCTTCAGACAGAGAAACCAGTTAAAGCTTTATTAATAAGTTTTCTTTAGTTTCTATATTAATAAGTTTCTATAGCTTCTTTAGCTTTTTAACAAGTTGTCACCAGGATAATTATAATTAAGATTAGTCAGTTATAAAAATTAGTTTCAATTCATCCATCCATTTAACAAATAAATATATGTAAATAATATGCAAATAATGGGCTAACATGATTGTATATATTTATCTTCATTTAATGTGAAGTACAAGATAACTAAAAATCATGCCAAACTATATTTTAGATATTAAAAAATAAGTTATGGATAAAAATGGAACAAAATATTATAAACACTGTACCATTAAAACACACACATTAAAAAAAGAAACTACTGCTTACCATGAGCTGTCATCTTGAGTATGTCAAATTCATATATTATGCTTCTAAACTAGGTTTGGGTTTGACTATGATTGTTCTTCGTCATTCCAGAGTGAAAATAGTTTCATTTTTCTAGAACTTACTTACATAGTGAACAAAATGTAATTTTGCGCATTTTTAAGACTATAATTTTTTTAAAAACATCACCAACAGGTTTTATTTGTCACTATGAAAAGTCTGAATTTTAAACAGATTCTTGGACTGCAGGCTCACATCTATCTGCTCATTCAACTTTAGCACCTGTCTCATCCCCAGTAGCTTTTCCAGAACTGCTTGCTGCCTTCACCATGAAGCTCCATGAGTTTTCCCAATTCAAACTTGGACTTCTTCAGCATTTTGACTTTTCTAACAAAGACATCATGGAACGAAAAGATTGGCAAGCCTTTTCTGTCTTTTTCAGTGCTATCTGGAATTAATTTATTAACCTCTTCTTTCAAGTCATTTGTCTGCACCTCTCAGGTCATGATTTCCATCATCTTCTTCCGGATTTGGTAGACCTGTTGATGCTGAGCCTAAGAGGTCTTCCGAATCTTACCATTGCATTTTTTTTTTTTAGTAAAACCAACAAAGAACAAACGAAGCAAATAACCATCGGTAGGCAGTCTTGACATCAGCATGAGCTTCAGTCATGGTCTGCCATTTTTTGACCATGGAGCACATTTTGTCACGAGTAAGACCCATGACACGGAAATCAGTCAGGCAGTTTTTGCCCTGAATATCCTCAGTAATTAACTTTCTTCTAAGAGCAACTTTGTCATTCTGCAGATGAGTGAGGCTCACTTCAAAAACACAACCTTTGAGATCATCAGATACAATTTTGGTTCCTTGAGTTCTCATGACTAGTGTTTTTCCAATATTTCTTATACTGAACATAGCTGGTGCTTTCACAGCATACCAATCTTTCTTAGAAAATGGGTCAACCACTTTTTTCTTGGCTCCCTTCTTGCCGCCTTTCATAAGGTGCTTATTCTTGCCGATCGTCATGGTGCTGATAAGAGCCAAAAGGTGGGACTATAATTTTCAGAGAATTCTTACATCCTTCATTCTCCAAATAAAAAATATCGGTTATCACAATTTTATATTTAATGCAGAAAATCTCAGCATAGTGCAATCAAAAGATATAACCAAGGAATGGTACCATCTATAAATCCTCTCATTTTCCTTTTTACTCTTAACCTATATATAAAACCTGTGTTTCAACGTCTATTTTGAGTGGAGAAATGGGTATTAAAATGTGATGTTTTATTTTTCAAACTGAACAAAGATAAATCAGAATCACTACTGATAACTATTTCCTAACTGATTTTCAGGTACTTAAAATTTTGTGCTATTGATATACATTACAGCAGCAGATATATTGAACTATCTTCTCAGGATACATATTTTAATATATGTATGATATGTTTTTGCTTTGTCTCAGTAGGAAAAGTACCCCAAATACTTTTACCTAAGCCTTCTACTTATCTTATTGCAATTTTTGAGTTAATTGTAGATTCACATACAATTCTAAGAAATAATACAGAGAACCCTTGTATACTTTGCCTAGTTTCCTCTAATGTAATGTTTTACAAAACTGTAGTATACTATAAACAGGGTATCAACATTGACACAATCCACCTATCTTACTCAGATTTTCCCAGTTTAAGTATACTCATCTGTGTGTGCATGTGTATATATGAAGTTCTATACAATTTTATCACCTGTATAGGTGATAAACAGCCTGAAGAGTTCCTACACCACAAGGATGCCTTATGTTGCCCTTTTATAGTAACCACTTACCCATCCTCCCCCTGACCCCACCAAATCTATAAGCTTTGGCAATGGTCACTGTGTTCCCCTGGTTCAAAATTTTGTCAAATCAACAATATTATATAATGCAATCATATATAACCTTTTGGGATGAACTTTTTTCCACTCAACATAATTCCCTGGGGATTCATCGAAGGTTTAACATGTATCAGTAATTTGTCCTTTTTTACTGCTGAGTAGTATTCTATGATTTGTAGGTACAGCCTGTTAAACCATTCACTTGCTGAAGGGCATCTGGGCTGATTCCAGCTTTGGGACATTAAAATAAAGATGCTATGAACATATGTGTACAGATTTTATGTTCAGATTTTGTGTGAACATAAGCTTTCACTTCCCTGGCATAAATAACCAAGAGTAGTACAACTGCTGCAGTTTATGGTAATTGCATGTTTAGTTTTACAATAAACTACCTGTAACATTTCAGATTCCCACTAAGAATGTAAGCGTGATCCAGTTTACCCACACCGTTGCCAGCTTTTTGTGCTGTCATTATTATTTTTCATTTTAGCCCTTCAGTAGGTAGTATTCTCATGATGGTTTGAATTTGTATTTCCCTAGTGATGTTGAAAATTTTTCCTGTATTTATTCGACATCTGTATATCCTCTTCATGAAATGTTATTTATGTCTTTTGCCAATTGTCTAAATGGACTGTTTGGGTTATTATTTATTTTAATTTTTTTTTAATGGGGGAATATTGGGGAACAGTGTGTTTCTCCAGGGCCCATCAGCTCCAAGTCATATCCTTCAATCTACTTGTGGAGGGCGCAGCTCAGCTCCAAGTCCAGTCGCCGTTTTCAATCTTTAGTTGCAGGGGGCTCAGCCCACCATCCCATGCAGGAATTGAACCGGCAACCGTGTTGTTGAGAGCTCGCGATCTTTAACTGAGCCATCCGGCCACCCTGCTTGTGTTATTTTTTACTTCTGTTTTGAGACTTCTTCACATATCCTATACACTAGTCCTTTGTCATATACGTGGTTTTCAAGTATATTTGTTCATTCTGTAGCTTCTATTTTTATCCTCTTCACATGGGCTTTCAAACAGCAAACGTTTTTTTAAATTTTGATCAGTTCCAACTTGTCAATTTTCCCCCTTTGTGGATTGCACTTTTCGTATCAAATCTAAGAACTCACTGCTTAACCCTAGATCTGAAAGATTTTTTTCTATTTATATTTCTAAAAGTTTATGACTTTATACTTTATGTTTTAGTTTGTGATCCATTTTGAGTTAACTTTTATACTAGATGTGAGGTCTAAGTGGAGGTTCTTTTTTTGTGCATAGGGGTGCACAATTGTTCCAACACCATATGTTGTAAAGAACATCTTTCATTGAATCACTTCTGTAATTTTCTCAAAAATCAGTCGTGCAAACGCATATTTGTGTGGGTCTACTTATAGGCTTTCTATTCTGTGCCACTATAATCTATTTTTCTATCCCTTCACCAATACCACACAGCCTTGATTACGGTAGCTACATAATAAGTCTTGAAATCAGGTAGACTGATTTCTCCAACTTTATTCTTTTTTCCCCCCCAAATTCTTTTAGCTATTCTAGCAATTTTAGTTCCTTTGTCTTCTACATAAATTTTAGAATGATCTTGAGTAGATAATCAAAAAATCTTGCTAAATTTTGAAAGGAACTGTATTAAACCTATATAATTTGGGGGAGAACTGACCTCTTTACCATGTTAATCTTCCAATTGATGACCACAGAATGGCTCTCCATTTAAATATTCTTTTCAGAGTTTGTAGCTTCTAGCACATAGGTCCCAGTACATATTTTGTTAGGTTTATACCTAAGGTTTTCTTTCTACAACTGTAAATGGTATTGTATTTTTAATTTCACTTTCCACATGTTCTTTGCTAATATTTTGAAATACAATTGACTTTTATAGGTTTATATCTTGCTACCTTGCTAAACTCACTTATTACTTCTAGGGTTTTATTGTTTTTTTGGAGATGCCTTGGGATTTTTTACATAAACTATCATGTTATCTAAAAAGGGGGAGGGCGACAATTTAATCTCCTCCATTGATTGGTATGTCTTTCATTTCCTCTTCTTGCCTCATTGTGTTGGCTAAGACTTCCAGTACTATACCGAACAAGAGTGGTAAGAGAAGACAATCCTTGCCTAGACAACCTTGACATTATATAGGGCAAGCATTCAGTCTTTCACCATGAAGTATGATCTCAGCTGTAGGTTTTTTGAGTATGTTCTTTATTCAGTTGAGAAAATTATTCTTTATTCCTAGTTTTTTTGAGAGTTTTTATCATGAGTGGGTATTGAATTTTGTCAAGTGCTTTTTCTGAGTCAATTGATGGATCACGTAAATTTTATTCTTTTGCCTGTTAATATGATAGGTTAACTATATACTTTTTAATATTGATCAGCCTTGAATTCCTGAAATGAACTCTACTTGGTCATGGTATATAATTACTTTTATATATTGCTTGATTCTATCTGCTGATATTTTAGTAAGGATTTTCCCATCTATATGCCTTCAGCATACTGACTGGGTCATAGTTTTTTGTTGGTGTTGTTTTAATTATCTTTGTTTGGTTTAGTATCAGGATAAAACTAGCTTCATAAAATAAATTGGGAAGGGTTCCCTTTGTTTCTATTTTCTGGAAGAGATTATGTAGAACTGATGTTCGTTGCTCTAAAATGTTTTGTACGAGTCTCCAGTGAAACCATCTGACTTGGAGATTTCCTTTTTGAGAAATTTTTAATTTTGAATTACCTAATTCATACTGGATGAGTTGCAGTTTGTGCTTTTCAAGACATTGGTTCATTTCATCTAAGTTATCAAATTTATGTGTGCAGTTTTTCACTGTAGTCCCTTATTACCTTTGTAATACCTGCAATGTCTGTAGTGGTCTTCACTTCATTCTTAACATTGGGAATTTGTCTTCTCTCCCTCCTTTTTTTCGCTCTGTCAGTTTTGCTATAGGTTTATCAATTGTATTGATCTTTTCAGAAAATTAACTGTTTCGTGATTTTCTTGATTATTTTTGTTTTCAATTTTACTGATTTCTGCTCAAAATAAATTATGTCTTTCCTTCTGCTTGCTTTGGGTTTCTTTTGTTTTTCTTTTTCCAGGTTAGGTGGAAGCTCAGATTACTGATTCAAAACTTTTCCTCCTTATTACTAATGTAAGCATTTTATTAAAGGTCAGCATTTAATCCTCCAAGTTTTCCTCTCAGCATTGCTTTAGCTGTGTCTCAAAATTTTTGATGTTATATTTTCATTTTCATATAATTCAAATTATTTTTTTTTTAATTTCCTTAAAACTTTCTCTTTGACTCATGGATTATTTAGAAGTGTGTTGTTTATTTTTCATGTGTTTGGTGATTTTTCTAGTTATCTTTCTGTTACTGATTTCCAATTTGATTTCACTGTGGTTAAAAAACACACCGTCTATGATTTTAATTCTTTTAAATTTGTTGAGGCTTGTTTTATGGTCCAGGGTATAGTCTATCCTGGAATATAGTCCATGGGCACTTGGACAGAATGTATTCTGCTACTGTTGAGTGCAAAGTTTGATAAATGCCTGTTAGATTCTGTAGGCTGATGCTGTTGGTGAGTTCTATACCTTTGCTAATTTCCTGTCTAGAGGTTCTACGTATCAATTATTGAGTAACGGGCAAAGAAGTCTCCAACTACAATTGTAGATTTGTTCATTTCTCCTTTTAGTTCAGGCAGTTTTTGAAACATATCTTTTGCAGTTCTACTACTTGATACATACACGCTTAGGATTGCTATCTTCTTGATGGACTGGCCCTTTTATCATTATATAATGATGATCTCTGTCTCAAGTAATTTTCTTTGCTCTATGGTCCACTTTATCCGATATTGATATAGCCATTCTTCATTACTCATGATTAATGTTTACATGATATATCATTTTCCGTCCTTTTACTTCCAATCTGTCTATAATAACATATTTGAAAGGAGTTCTCTGTAGATAGCATACTATTAGGTCATGCTTTTTAATCTAATATGCCGATCTTGACCTTTCAGTTGCTATAGTTAGATTATTTACATGGAACTAAATCTGCTATTTTAATTTTTTTTTGTTTTCTTTCTCCTGCCTTCTTGTGGATTACTTGAACATTTTTTGAACTCTATTTTGATTTACCTATGGTGTTTTTGAGTGTATCTCTTTTTCAGTGGTTGCTCTAGGCATTATACATACATAACAGTATATTGGCAACATCCTTTCAAGAGTTCAAGTGAAATACAGACACTTTCCTTTCCTTTATGACTTCTTACCCCCTCCCATTTATAATATAATTGCCTTTAAAATTTTCCTATACATATATTTAGAATCACATAATTTTGGTTCAACCTTCAAACATAATTTAGAAAACTCAGGAGGAGAATGAAAGCCCATTTACCCAGATTTTTGTTTACCGGTCTTTTTTTCATTCCTAATGTTCCAACATGCCTACCTTTATAATTTCCTTTCTGTTTACTTTCTTTAGCCATTTTTTAGGTCTGCTGGTGACAAATTCTCTTGGTGTTCCCTCATCTAAGAATGACTTGATTTTCCCTTCATTCCTGAAGAATATTTTCCCTTGGTATAAGACTAGTTGACAGTTCTTGTCTTTCAACACCTGAAAACTGTGCCACTTCCCTCTGGCATCCACAGCTTTTGATGACAAATGTGCTCATGAAAATCAGAGTGCTTTTCTAAGAAAAGGTACGCTTTTCTCACTTGCCACTCTCAAGACATTTTCTTAGTCTAGTTTTCGTAAGTTTGGCTATAACTGGACTTGACGTAGAGATCTTTTGGCTTATCCTGTTTGGAGTTTGGTCAGCTTCATGGATCTGTAGGTTTATGCTTTTTGCCAATTTGGGAAGTTTTCAGTCATTATTTCTTCGACTATTATTTTCAGCCCTGCCTTTTTTTTTTTTTTTTCCTCTCCTTCCAGGACTCCAAACGACAGAAATGTTCGATCTTTTGTTACAGTCCCATATGTCTTGAGGAACATTTTTTTTTTTCCACTCTATTTTCTCTCTATTTGGATCAGGCAATTTCTATTGTCCTATCTTCAAGTTAGTTCACTGATTCTTTCCTCTGTCTTTACCATTCTGCTGTTGAGCCTATCCATTGAGTTTTTTTATTTTTTGTTTTTTGGTTATTGTATTTTTCAGTTCTGAATTCCCATTTCATTTTTCTTTATATCTGCTATTTCTTCCCTCCGACTTTCTAGTTCTTTATGTTTCAAGTGGGTTTGAGATCTCACACTGAAATATTTATATGATGTCTGTTTTAAAATATTTGTCAGATAATTCTAACTTGTTTCAGTGTTTGTTTCTATTGATTGTCTCTTCTTTCATTCAAAATGAGATTTTCCTAGTTCTTATTATGTAGAGTGATTTTTTTAAATTGAAACCTGGACATTTGGGGTATTATGTTATGAGATTCTAGACCCTATTTAAATCTTCTGGTTTAGCTGGTTCCTTTGACACTGCTCCAGCTGAGGAAAAGGGCTCTGCCTCATTACTGGCGGACAGAAGTCCAGATTTCCCACTTTGCCTCTGTTGACACCTGAGGTAGAGAGGGTTTCCTCATTAGTGCTGGGCAAGGGTAGGGATTCTGGCTGCTCTGTAGGCCTCAGGTAATATTACCTTGGCGGTGAGGAGCAGGAGTGGCTCATTACTGCCCCCCCTGTGGCCTCCACTGACACCTCCACTGACAGGTGGGAGGGGGCTAGGCTCCTTACCACCGGGAGGTGATGAAAGCCCCGACTCTCCACTTTGCATTACTCCAGTGGAGAGAGAAAGAAGTGCCTGCTTACTGTCAGAGTGGAAGGCCAGGCTTCTCATGTGGTCTCTAATTACACTGAAACAGAGGAACAGGAGAATGGCAGTGGGAGGTTCATTACTGCCCAGCAGAGATGATACTCCTGGCTCCTTACTCAGCCTTCTCTGAAACCACCATGGTGGTGGTGGTGGTGGGGGGGGGGGTTGGAGAACTTTGTTATAACTTGGGAAGGGTGGAAGTTTAGGATCCCCATTCAGTTTTGGCTGGCACAGGTTGGGGCAGCGGCCATAGTCTTTCTGCAGTGTTCGGATAGAACAGAGCAGTTATTACATAAAAGTTTTCTGTCTTGCTAGGCTGTCCCTTTCTTGGTCTTTTGATTAGAGCGAGCAGGCTCTTTAATCTGTGCCTGTTACTGTTTCCAGGCTTCTTCCATTCCAAGTTTGGGATATATTAGGCAAAGAGAAAACCTGAGGAACTCACCCCACGTCATTCCTTGAATCCTGAGGTCCCTAGTCTTTATGCCTTTCAGAATCTTCTTTCTCATGTTTATTTTATACTTATTTCAAGATTTTCAGTTTTAGCGGGCGGAATAAGACAATGTACAGCTACTCCATCTTCCTGAAAGCAGAAGTCCCCACTTTTTAAACTGCTTCCCACTATGTTCAACCTCACAAATTCCTGGAATTTATGTGGAAGAGATTTTTCTTTATGTGATGCTTATAAATTTGGGCAAGTTTGGACCACTCCATCATCCAAATGAATTATATGGCTAAGCCAGACACAGAAGAATGTCCAAATCACCTGCTAAATTAGGGAAGGACTTATGATATTAACTTGTGTACACTAAACACTTGAAATTCTTTTGATTTCATAAATACTTATGAATTTAACAATTTTCCATTCAAAATTTTAATATATTCATTAAACTACGTTTACTTAGGGAACAAAAGTCTTTTACATAATCTGATCTTTCCAAAGACACTATATGGAACTATACAGCTAAACCCAATTTCAGACTTCTGAACACATTTTGTCCTAATAAAGAGATATTTAAATGTACTTACCCAATAATAGAATAAAAGTATCCTAATAGAAAATGGCCTAGAACAACAGTACCTGCCACAGAGTAGGCAACTCAATAAATATGTTAAATGACAAGATCCCCATAAAAACATAGTGTCTAAAATTTTACTGTTAAATAGAAAAGCACTTCCTTAATGTTAAACATGTAAGGCTCTAACGCTGTTTAGTTTATGAAATATGCTTAATTAACAAAAAAATTATGTTTCTAATTTTTATGTATCATTAGAATGTATTTAGGACTACCTCCTTACAATAATACATCCTCAAATGTGCTTGGTAATAAGCAGATTCAAGATTTCTTTGATTATGAAATTCAGAAAGACAGGTTATATATAGACAGCTCAAATCAGTAAAAATAAAAGATTCCAATTACCTAATAAATCATTGAGAATAAAATTTTAAAAAAGACTAATACAAGTAATTTTTCAGCTGATATTCATTTTTTAGGATTAATAACAAAATATATTTAAAAAGGAAATTAAAACATATTTCAGTATTCTCACTCCCCCTCAACATCCCAAGGATATAAATGTCAATGTAACAAATTAGAAATATTCCTTAAATCACCTTACTCTAATTCAGTGCTTTCCAAAATATGTTCCTCAGAATCCAAGTGTCCCTTGAAATATTAACAGATGTCCCACAGAGAAAGACAATGCTAGGTTAAATACGGTTAAATAAATTTCTCTACTACAGGAATCCTTAGGGCGTTTAAAATAAAATATACACTGTGAACTTCCCAAAGAGGATTACAGTTACACAGTTTGCCAAATTTATTTAATCAAAAATAAATTTCCCCTGAACATCGATTAAATCCCATTGGAGACTAGTGTTGCAGAGAACTCAATCTGAGAGAGAGAGAATGGCAGAAGAGCCCTTAAATACTGATTCCCTACTTGGCCAGGTAAAATTAAGACCAGAAATTCAATAAATATAGTTATAACTAAAAAATAATTCAATAAGGAAAGTATTATGATGAAAAGCTTCTTTAAAAATTGTAGGCAATTACTAGTACTCATTTTAAAAAGTCCTCTATTAATCATGCTGAAAACAACCATAAAAATTGATTATAGATGTCATAAGGATGTGCTAATTCTATTCATATCTTAATCATAAATGTTATTCTCAAGTACTTTATTTGAACATGGAGATAAAACTCCAGAAACTGAATGTTTCAGATGGTTTAAAAAAACACTTCAATTTTCAACAGAACCTCACAATTGTTTGAAGTTAAACAGAGGTATTAACCTCACTGTATACACATATCTGTAATACTGTGATTCACTGAACAGAACATACAATAAACAAAACATATAGCCATCAATGTTGTATCTATATGTATGTATATGTGTGTATATATGTGTATGTATTCATGTGTGCTTGTATTTCTGTGTGTATATAGCCAGTAAGATAAAAATACAGAATCCAAAATTAAAAGTAGGAAAATAACCTTAAAAAGAGTTCAATTCAAATTAAGGCCAAATATTAGATAACCTGAATGAGATTTCATAATACTTCTTTTAACTAGATTTTTACAATCCACATTCATACCAAATTCTTTTGAAAACACATGAAATACACAGTTAACAAAATACACAATGGCAAGCAGTGATATAAAACTAATTTTAGATGCTGTGTGGTAATTTCTGTGGATTAGGATGTGTAGGTTACATAGGTTTTGAATTCAGAAAATAATGGGAAATCACTTACCTCTAACTAAAGTTCTCTGAAGGTAGTATCCTCCTTAGAACCCCTATCTTGGGTAGTTTCACCTGCTGTTATTTCCCTCAAGAGATTCCAGCAAAGTCTAGGAAGTTTTAAATTGCCTTCTTCAAGCCCTATTAGCGCATGTGTGTTATGAATCTGCTCACATACTGCCTCATAGCTGTAACGTCCCATTGCCACTGAATCATCACCACCACGACCACAACCGCCATCCTTGCATCCATGGAGGATTACTATCTTTGGAGAATTTCATTTACAAATATGATTTTACTTCTCCAAAAGTATCCTCCAAATAGCTTCGCTGCTGTGTCTATAATGTACTTAAGAGAGTGGTGGCAATTCAGCAGGTAAATAAATAATGACAAATATTTAGGTAAGCAATTATATTTGCTGAATACGCAAATATAACATTGCAACACAACAATACAAATAAAACTGGCTTCCTCAACATTCAATTAATACGTAAAAAAACTGAACTGAATGTATACACGTAAAGTCCTTCATAAAAAAAAAATAGAAACAAAACAGAAAACAAAAACTTTCATAAACAAAATAGAAAAAGTCTATATCATATCGGACAACCAAATATTTCCTTAGTATATTTTGCTAAAGAAATGCCAGTATTTAAAAAAATAAGTTAGAAACAAGTCATTGAAAGACAAGTATTAACCAATTTTCAATGGTTTTTCAGTATTTTACTTCTGCCTTTAACTGCCAAAATAAAGTAAAAACAAAACAAAGAAAAACAAAAATAGCCACTCAAACCATGGCCAATCTCATATACCAAGAATGGCAGTGTACAGAGGGTACTATTAAGCATGTAACAAAAACTTTCAAATCTATTCAGTAAGTAGACTGAAAATAGTGGAGGAAAGGATTCTTGATCTTCTATTATCCAGAAAAGACCTTTTTACTTTGATTCCATAACTTCCTGCTGATTATTTTCTGATAGTCATATAAAAGCAGGAGAAAAAAAGCAAAGGGACTCCATTGTCCTAGAGACCAGAGGAATAAACCATACTCGCAGCACTACTTTAGAAGACAAAGTACCAACTGGCTTTAAAAACACTGATTTTAGCTACAAGCCACCATCAGCTTGTTAACAGTATAAATAGACCCAAAACAACACCATGATGAAATTACACTTTTTAGATGTCTTACTTAGCTCTGAAAGTTTCCCCTGGCTCATAATGGGTTCAAAATGAATGTTTCTGAACACTCTCATTTTAAATATCAACTTAATTCCTTCCATGACTCTCCTCTTGTATAAGTAAACATACATACATAAGAATAAAAGGCAATAAAATTACCAAAAGCAATTAAGAAATGGATTTAACAGGAAGAATGTGAAAATCTTAGATAATCTCCCACTTAGATATTCAATCTATAAATAAACTAAATCTATATAGCTCTGATTCTTCAAATTATAAGCTTATATAATGCATGGTTTTAAATTTTTGAATAGGGACGCTCCTTTAAAAATGTGGACTCTGTTTATTATAAAATCAAAGGTTATTTTTCCAACTTTAGAAGTGTATGGAACAAAACAATGTCCCTAAAACAAAACATACTTTCCAATGCAGAAAAAAAGTCACAAAAATAGCATTTATAGATCCAACTGTTTAGAGGTTAAAACAAATAAATAAAGTGAAATAATCCAGTCACCTATCAGAAAGAATAAAATACTGAGCCATGAGGCAGTACATATGCATTCACTTTCTCTGTTATACATGCACTATTAGGACTCACTGAAGGGTCAAAATCTTCTAGATTTTGCTGTCTAAATGCAGGAATGACTAACAACCCAAGAAGGTGTATCTAGGATGATACTTACCTTACGATAGATTATACCACTGTGCTATTATGTATTCTGTGTAGGGATACACAAGCAGTCAGCGCAAAGGTACACACCACACTAGCAAATGCTTGGCTGGACCCATAAGGTCGGATGACCAATGGAATATCAAGATATGTGTCGATTCTCCAGCCCTCATATCCACATTCCAGACATCTCACATAGTCCTTCAGCTTGCCTTGATATAGTTCATTTATAAGATCAGCCTAAAAATAAGAACATTTATATTTTAAAAAGCGTTCCTTAAAAATAATATTTTAAATATGTGAAAACACAATAATTCATGCTTTTAAAAATGAGTTTCAAAAGGAGATTCATTCTTACTATGGAAATTTTAGAAAGCTTTAAGATTTGTCTAAAATTCTACTGAAAAACAATCAAGTCTTGATAAAAATCAAATAGAAAGCAATAAAATTAGATGAACAATAATTTAAAAATCAATGTCCAAAAACTAACTCTTTCAATTTTCATATATTAAAAACCCCTCTATTAAAATATGTTCTGTTGAAATCAGTTACCAATTTATTATACTATTAAGCCTCATATGTTTTCATTAGGATGTGAATACATCCTAATCTATCATTTTAGGCATGTTAATAATTACACAGTTAAATAACTGGCTGTTTTCATAATATATTTTGATTTCTCAAATCATATCTTCTAGTTCGAGGTGCAAATAAAAGTTAACTTTCTGTAACCTGCATAAAACAATTTAAAGAAGCGTACAGTATAACTTTTTTTAAATGTGTAGAAATTAAAAATATATATATTAAACTCTATCTCCCTCAAAATATCTTCACCTAAAAGAACGGATCTCTCACCTACTCCCCACACTGAGCCAACTGGGGCTGTTCTGGTCCAAAGAAAGTACATAACTCCCTAAGTAAGCAGCCTCCACGTGAATGTCTTGCCTCAAGAGTCTTGTACCCAAACCTTGGAACTCAGTAGGAATGCCCCGGCTGACCTTAGTGAAGTGTTGACCCACAGACGGATGTAACAAGAGGAAGGGTACCTTCAGACCTATGAGGAAGAAACAGCCCCCTAATACCATCTACATAAAATGTCTAAAATACAATCCCATAGGACCATGAGACAAACCACCAGATCACTAAATAAACGTACAAATTTTTTTCAGTATCTCTTAAGAACAGACAAGAAGAAAGTGTTGAAGAGGTAAACTTCTGAAATCTCTTCAAATGTCTAGGATTTATAAACCTTCAAACTAGGATCTACGATCATTTTTACTCCAATACTATTTATTTAATAAAGCCTTCTTCATTCACCTGCCCCAATCATAGTTGGTTTTGTCTTCTGCACGTGGGAGGGCATTTCTAAGTGGTTCAATCCAGTGTTTTTGAAACAGTGTTGATAGTAACCCACAAAAAGAAAATAATTTTCATTGAAACCAAGTAATATAACTAACAAAAGTTGCACAATTCAATTCTTACCCTTACTTTTGTGATGCTCTCTTCTATTTTTCTATTCTATTCCATTTTTTTAAAAGTGATGGTGTAGATTCACTAAACTGATTTCATAATCCACAAATGGATCACAATCTACCGTTTGAAAAACTCTGGTCCAAGCCATCATAATCATTCCAATCAGACTGTAGACTCTCCAGGCTATCTTCCTGATTCTTCCCCTTTTTTATCCCTATGATCCTCAATCACTACACCTAGTACAAATTCTCTGTTCTGAGTCCTGAGCCCCATTCATAATTCCAATGATATATCGAATGTTCTCCCATCTTCAAACCTGCTTTTCTTTCCATTGGATAAGAAGAATAAGGTCAGATTAACAAGGATCCTGAATATCAAAAGCATATGGCCAAAATGAAGATGCAATGCTTGATGAATATGCTTTATAATGTGTTACAGATTATAAAACAGATACTTAGTAAATATCTGAAAATAATGTTCAAAAATCATCTCACCCAAACATGTACGCACACGCATGCACCTACACGCATGCATATATGAATGTGTTTGTAGTTTTCAATATGTATTATATAGTCCTTAGCTAAAAAGAGACCATCTAGATAATAGAGCCCAACTTCCTTATTTTAAAGATGAGAAAACTGAGGTCTATGGTGTTTTAATTAGGATTTTTATGACTCAGTAAATGGCCAAGTGAGAACCTAGTACTTTCGACTCTCCATTTAGTACTTAACAACTGACCTATGACCAAGTTAAAACATTACAATAGAATAAAAGCCACTTTAAGGTAATAAATGATGTATTAGAAAACACTCCTCTCAACTTGGGAGTGATGAATTACCTGTTCTGTTTGTTTCCATTTCTGTTCCAAAGCATCAAACATGACTCTGCATAGTTCTTGTACATCATGCTGCTGCCAAGCTATTTTAAGATAAAATTTAATTAAAAATAGCAGTAAATTTAGTGAAGTAAAATGTTAATTTGTTGTTTAAAAGCAAATTTGTCAGAAGCATGGAAAAGTCTACAGACATAATGATAAATGTAAAAAGAACACAAAACACTACAGTTATGAAAAGGCAATCACAAGGAAAAAAAGAGATTTCAGCATTTTATAAAGAACATGCTTTATGGTTCTATAGTATCTGCTATTTTTGTTATTTTTTCACTGTAGAGTTAAGAAAATCTAAGACAACAAATTGAAAAATTTTAGTTTAACTATATACAAATAGAGTATTACCAAATGTATTTTATAAACAATGTTTAATTGATCAAAAATTTACCCCTCAGAGCTTAAATTTTAAAAGTAAGTTATTTTTAAATCCCACCAAAAAGCAATAAAAATGTTTAATGTAAAATTAAGTTAATTTGTGTTATTTGCTTATAATATGATCTCCTAGAATTCCTTTGAATATTAGAAATACTTATTATTACAAGAGAATTAGTACCCTCACTACTATCCCATCCAAAGCTCCTTGTAACATCTGTGGTTTCAATTGCTCTTTTTTTGCTGGTCTGTAACAAAACAAAAAGCCTTTGCAGTTGGTATGGGATACTTGTCACTGGATCTTCTTCAGATTCTTCAAATTCCCACCTATTGAAATGAAATTATTGAAAATTACTTACTAACATCATAACAATGTAAGATCTTACGCGGCAGGGGTTATACAGTTTGGATATTAACTGAAGCTATTAATGTCTAATGAAACATTAGTTTTTCTCCAATTCATAATTCAGAAGAATTTAGACTTTAACAAGAAAAGGCATAAGAAAACAACATGAATGAAAGACAAAGCACATTTAAAAGTAATCGTCAAACTTGAATCTGATCAAGACTTTTGTCCTAATTATTGATTCACAAAAAATACAGGGAATAGAACAATATTAAATGACACAGTGGCATTCAACAATCAAAATCCAAATTGTTGAAAACTACAGCACAAATAACCTCAGTTTTCAATCTATATATTTTTTTTTCAAGGACTGAATTACAAGGGAGAAAAAAGGTGAAAGGGGATTAAAAATATTTTAAATAGATTGTCTTATGAATCAATTTCAATGCATGGATCTTGTCTGGATCCTGGTTTGAAGATTGTTTAAAAAAATTATAAGGTAATCAGGTAAATCTTAGCACTGACCTGAGATAAATTTTACAGATAATATAATAGGGGTGTACTTCCAAAAAAATCAGAGTAAAGGATTATCAGTAAAAAAGACTGATCATGAGCTGACAATATTCAAAGCTGGACGATGGGTACATAGAAATGTGTTCTACTATTTCACAATATGTTTTAAATTGTGCATAATAAAATGTGTTAAAATGAGAATATAAGTAAATAAAATAATCCAGATAAAATTTTTTCACCTCACAAACTTATGATAAACATTAGTCTAGTCCTAACTACAGGGTCTGTCTCATAACAAACAAATTCTTAACCAAAGAACTTAAGATCTCATGGAAAAAATAAGATCAGGGGACTAAAGTTTGTAATGTACTTACAAAAGTCCTTAAAATAATTTATATACAATAAAATGCTAAAGACAAAATATTAAATAAGGATAATACTAATGATTCTCACTTTCTTAAGTTGGCAATAAGATTATTACTTTCCACTTCCTTACAAGAACCTGTTTAGTTTCAAAAAGAGGCTGGAACATTCATTTTCCAATACTGCAATTTACAAATCTATTAAACGTCTTTCATTTTTTTCTTTTAGCATGGCCCTCTGTTAAAGTGTTCAATCCTTTTCTTATTTTAGGGCTTAGAAGTTGCAGCTCTGTGATCCTGTCCCTTTTTTTACACACCGAAGCTCCCTTCTGCCTTGCAGATGTCAGTGAAATACATTTCACTTTTTTCTTCTCAAAGCTTCCCTGCAAACACTTCTACTCATTACCTAACATCTGCTTTAACCTTCTGCCCTTCTATATTCAATCTCTAGCCCTCTTTTATTCTTACTTTTCTCAACAGAAGGGATTTTAAATTGACGTTATGGGATTTAAATTCCTCCCAGTAGCTGTAAAGAAGCAGTGAAGTCAAAAATACAGAATGCTTAAATTTCCTGCCAGGGAAATTCACTGGTGGGGAGGAATTACTATAATAACTGAATTCTCACCTGCCCTTCAGTTCTAGTGCAAATACTTTAAAAGGTTTTAAAATCAAGCTGATACTTGTTGTTACTCCAGTCACCTAAATTAGAAACTTTGGTGGCATATTTGATTCTTCCCTTTCCTTTACTCCTAAATAAAATTTGTCACTAAACTGTATCAGTTTTCAATCTGAAATATAATAACCACAGCCATCATCTCCATTCTGACGCTCAATTATCCATGCCTGGTTTAATA
Source organism: Rhinolophus hipposideros (assembly GCF_964194185.1). Taxonomy (NCBI): domain Eukaryota; kingdom Metazoa; phylum Chordata; class Mammalia; order Chiroptera; family Rhinolophidae; genus Rhinolophus; species Rhinolophus hipposideros. The sequence goes on from NC_138056.1 coordinate 39,969,719, forward strand.
AGATTCCTCCAAGGTTGCCTATCTTTCAAATCAATTCTGCACGGCTGCATTATATAAACTTTCCTAAAACAACAGATCACTTACATGCCTCCACATCTTAAAGTGGTAGAGTCCCTGTTGGCTATCATATAACAAGTGGAGAAAATAAACAAATAGAACCCTATCCTTTCATGCTAAGTGCTTATTCTGTCTGTAGTCCAGTGAGGCTCAGGCTTTTTAACAAGTCATCCCTTCCTTAGCTCTACACTATGAAACAACATTAGACTCTCAGGCTTTGCTTCCCAACTTGCAATAAATGTCCCTCTTTTCACAATCCCCAAGGCATCTAGCCTTCCTCTTAACGGTATGTCTTACCTCCCCTCCTCTCACTGGGCTATAGTCACAGTGGATTTCTTTTTCATCAGAGGCCTTTGCACTTGCAGTTCTGTCTGCCTAGAATGCTCTTCCCCCAGATCTTCACAGGACTGGTTTCTGTGAAGTCTTTTCACTTGGTAGTTCCTCAGAGAGGCCCTCCTGGATTAACTACCCGAACTCCTGACAATTACTCTTTCCACATTGCCTTGCTTTGTTTTCTTCATTGCATATACCGTGTTTCACCCAAAATAAGACCTAGCCAGACAATCAGTTCTAATGCGTCTTTTGGAGTAAAAATTAATATAAGACCCAGTTTTATTTTACTATAAGACCAGATCTTTAATATAACATAATATAATATAACATAATATAATATAATATAATATAATATAATAATATAATACCTGGTCTTATATTAATTTTTGCTCCAAAAGATGCACGAGAGCTGATTGTCTGTCTAGGTCTTATTTTTGGGGAAACAGGGTATGACTATGTGAAATGAACTCATTTACATAAGCTGACCTATGGAAGTCCTAAGGGAGGGACTTTGTCTTATTCACTACTGTAATCTCTGTGCCTAAAAGAGTGCTTCGCATACAGTAAATATCTGATATGTTTGCTGAATGAGTAGTCCTGCCTATGCTTAGTCTCCTCCACAGTGTCATAAATTTACAGACCACTTTCAGGGATCAAAACTCACAGTTAATCAAACTCCTGGGACCTCAGCTTCTCTGTACTACTCGCCAAAATAGGTATATCACCCTAGACTACACAGTTTGTTCTAGCTTTGAGGGCAGGCTCTAGACTCCATCTATTAACCTCAACTTCTAGTACTCTGACAAAAACTCCAGTTTTGCTGATTTCCTGGAGGGCCCTGGGACATACTGTACTTATTGGCATCAGCTACAATACAGGCAGAATAGGGAAATGGATTATGGTATCTACTGGGTGTGCTACTTCTAGCAAGACGGTCGCTGGCAAAGTACTTAACCTCTCTGTGCCTTCAGTTACCTCCTTTGTAAAATGTGGATAATAACATCGCCGCATTCATACAGTTGCCATAAAAGTTAAATGAGTCTATATGTAAAGTGCTCAGTACTGCATCTGATACAAACTAATAATACCCAGCATTCAGGTAGCACTGACTCTTACTCATTTTTGCTCTTGAAAGTCCTCCTACCTGCAATACTCTTTCTTCTCAAGGGGGCAAACCATACCTAGCTCTACGATCTCAAATTCTACTTTCTATGCTGAGCCCCTTCTTCAAATTTCATTAATCTCCTTTTTCCCTAAACAATTGCAGCATTTAGCTGTCCTTAAATGTTATTTAAACTATTGAGGGTACCAAAAAAATGTACACACATGACTTGTATCCATCTTTTGTTATCGGTATATATTGAGTATTACAATTTTAATACCTTTTTTTCCTTTCTTAAAATGTGTATGCATTCTTTTGGCACCCTCTGTATTTCATACATATACATGTTGCTATTGTGAAGAAGTTCGTAACTAACCCAATAACAAAGACCGTTTTTCTAACTCCATCCCTATCCACCAAGTGCCTAGCATAGAACACTATTGGGTAAGAAATACTTGCCAAATGAAAAACATGTCAACTTTTATAAGTAAATTCAGATAATGAGCTTGCATATGAATGGAATGGTAATATAATGTTGCGTGAATAATACAATCAATATTAAAAGTTCCAAAAATACTTTAAATACATATTTATAGTAATTTCAAGGATGTTACTCAAAAGTAACACAAAAAAGAAATCAGTTTATTTGTACTTTAAAAATGTCTTAAAAAATAAAAGTTATGTATAACTTAAAGATCTTAGCCTTTTGGCTAAGATCAAGTGTAAATGTATGATTGATACTCATAAAAATGCCTGACTTTAGAGTTTATTTAAATATGGACTTCCTTCATAGAGCATGTATCTGATCTATATAGTCTTTTAGAAACACACACATATACACATACACAAAACACCAAACAGTTGCATTATATATTACTTAGAAACAAAGTTTGCAAGTTTAAAAATAACTTTTGTTTCTTAAATTGAGAAGTGGAGGGAAATGAGAAGTGGTTTACACATTTGGAATATCTCAAAAAGCAGGTAACATATTTCTTCATAAAGGAGTTAATACTATAAGAAAGGGAAGTCTATATACAATAATTTATCCCAAATGTAAATCATATCAATTTTATCCTTTGCTGTCTATGCATTTCTGATTCTCTCTCCCCAAAAGTTTTTATATGCCAATCTCTCATAACAATCCTTTTCTTATAATACTATTCAAGAAGGTGTGTCTCATGAAGTGAGAAATGCCCCAAACTACACAAATAACTGTAAGAAGATAAATTAGATTTTATTAGTAAAAAACTATATTTTCATTCTTAAATCAGTTTTATTTTTAGAATTTTTTAAGTACTTACTTATATAATGCATTCCTAAATTCAGGAGTCATAAATAGTGTTTGCAAAAGGCTATTCAAATAGCAAGTCATTGCTTGGTTTACTAATCCCACATATCCTTTAAAAAGAAAGCACAAATAAACATAAATCAGCATTTATATTAAAAATAACAAATAATAACTTAATAAGATTTTAATACACAGTAAAAACAGAGGTTAAGGTTACTGAGTTGGAAATAATTTCCATTTTTTTCAACAGCAAGTAAGAAAGATTCCTTTTCTCATATGTGCATTATGTAAACCTTGCTTCTCAGAAAAAGTAGGTTATCTTGTTATATATGTCCAGATATACATGTGGATATTACACAGCATTTAATAAAATTTTAAGAGAAACATTTAATTGACGTAAAAATCTTTGTTCCCCAAATCTAAAAGTTGTGGATTAAAACGGAAAAATATAAACATATCCACTTTAACTATCACATACACCCAATGTAGGAAGACTGAAGTGAAGCAGTTATCTCTGTCATGAGGCCCTATAAACCAATTTCAATGAAGAATTAATAACATCTGAGATAAACTCATATATGAAAACTCAGAATGACTTCCTCTATTTTAACAAGCTATAAAGTATGCGATTCTATAAATCAGCAAGCTATGCTACAAGTGGCTATAAAGTATGAAGTCAGAGATGGAAGTAGGGAAGAACAGAGAGAGGGAGGGCGAAGAGGGAAAGAAGAAACTTACATGAACTTCAAATTTAAGTAAATGATTAAAAGTACTTTGCTATATATATATCTAATGGATATGGTCACCATTTCTGAGAACATTTTTGGAACTTCTCTTTTGAAGTAGACTTCAGGCCCAGTTTCACATACACACACACACACACACACACACACAAAAAATCTCATCCTTTTAGTTATACCCTCATTACTTAAGCAAAATATGGTAAACACATTGATTAACGAACGTGTATACTCCTACTTAATATTGAATGACTTGGTTGTCTCAAAACACACTTAAATCTTTTATCAAAAGATGCTGAAGATGGTCACTGAAGAGGATCAAAATACTTTTCAAATTTCCCAACAATTATAAAAAATGTCTTAAGAAACAGGCTCCGTGGATAACTATATTGCTAAAGAAGGTGATGAAAGGACCAAAATACGAATGTGCATGATGAATCTTAGTTGTAAAAAGGAGGAACAGAATGCACACTATCTGCACCTGTACGATTCTAAGAGACCAAGTGGCTAATCACTTTTCACAATGGACTAAGGTTCAAGCTTTGACTTCTAATGGCTTTCATCTTTATTTTAAGAACACTGTGTTTATGTATTTTACTCTACATTGTTTTATAATTATAAACTGCTCCAATTTCTAACTACTCCCAATCTGCACTGTTTTCTATAGCACCCTGTCCTTAACTCGTATCAGAGACTACCTCATTGCTCTGTAATTACCGATTTACTTATAAATCTTCCCCATCAGACTGTGAGGGCAGGGTGTCAATCAGATTTCTCTAGCCTACTACTTAGCATAGCAGCAAGTATACATGAAGGGGAAGTGCATAAGACTGGCAAGTAACTCAAACTTGTATGATATCTGGACTGATTATTAATGAAAAGCATTATTTAATTCTTAGTTCGTTATTTAATTCTTAGTTCATATAAGCAGGTTGTTCTACACCTTCTCAGCTGAGGCTGCCTGGAATTTCCCAATCCTATATAAATGAATAAACCTTTGCAAAAATAAAGCAATTTCACTAGCTCAATAAATTAAAAAAAATAAAAACTCTAGCTTTAATCATGTTTGGAAAAAAGTTAACAGGAACTTTTTAATTACATGATTAATTTCAAACATATGATTAGATTAAACTAAAAGATAACGCAGTAGGTCTAATAAAAGAACCCTAACTATCCGCTTCAAAATGAAAGTAACCCCCATAGTCTATTCTAATCCAAAAATATATAACAGAGACATTCCTTTTCAAAGAAGTCAACATCAAAATTTTAGGATTAATTCAAAATAGAAAATTACCAAAAAGAAAAGCCTTCAAAATACAATAATCAATATTTTTTCTTTATTATTAAATAGTGACAGTAACAATACAGTAAAAACAATGGGTTGAGGAAAAGGGAAACCACATTCGTGTTATAACTCAGTTTTCTAATCCATAAAATGAGGGGATTAGGCTTGAGATCACTAATATTACTCTGGGTTTAATGCCCTATATTTCATGAAAATACAACAACAAATCTTACCAGTTTCCGATTTACTCAAAATAGATGAATAGGAGTAGGTCTGGCTGACGTAATCACTGGTGGAGCCCACAGAACCTTCTCTTGGAAGTGGACCGATAAATCTGTCATGGACACTGTCATCCCCAACACTGGAATCCTCCTAAAATGCAGCATAACCAATATTTACTGAATGGCAAATGTTGCTGAAATAACAAAAAAAGATACACTAATTGCTGAGGCAATGGGAAAAAGGTGAGGCATTGCTGTTACGGTTACTACCAAGACACTGAAAGGAGTGTACACCCTCCCTCACCATTTCCTGTAGGAAGGTTTGAAAGATGTCTGTTATAAAACATTTTAGAAAGGTGCTCATGTCTCCTTCCAAAGTTCTTATATTCTCAATCTTCCTTAATTCTCTTTCAAATATTGTTTACAAGAGAAAAGGAGATTTTTGGTACTAACGAATCAAAAGCACCATTGTGAACTCCCTGATGACACAGTCTAGCATCACTCAGTTTTCTATCCTCCTTGCCAAGTAGGCCTGGCAGGCAGAGGATACTCAGTAAGTGTTGGATTAAACAGATAGTTTCCTATTGTCTCCAATAAGAAACCTCCTATTAATGAGAAAAATGTGGAAAAGGATTAAGGGATATAAAATCAGCACAAACAATTAAGACAGAGCTGAAGAATAATTACTCTATATTTTAAAACATGAATTCCCAAATTGTGAATTTAGAGGTTCCTAAATTAATAGCTAAGTTCAATGTCAGACTAATTAAAATCTTCACGTCATAAAAATAAATGAGATTAAGGAACATCAGAGAGCATATTCTGCTATTGTCTGATATTACAGTATGAATGCCCTGTGTTTAATTATTACCTACTATCCAAAGAGGCATTCTAATTAATTCACGATAGACTTCTAAATGAAAAGCATCAAAATAACTTTTCCTAAGGTAAGTTTCACTGAAGAGTAGGGTTCTGAAAAAGCCCATGAGTCTTCTGACCCTTCTTTTCCTCAGTCCATAAAAATAGCAAGGTCAAATCAGGCCAGGTTTTCTCAGTCTTTTTTAAGGAATGCCCTTCAAATTGGGAGTTACTGAATTAGATGATCTCTAAGGCCACTTGATCAGACTGGAAAGCCTTGGAAATATGAAATTTGTATAAACACTAAAAGAATAGAAATAGATCATATAACTAACAAACTAGTCATTCCCAAAAAGACAGTAAGGAGAAAGAGGAGAGCAAATGGCAGAGTAGAGAATTCTGAGGGTCTGTCCCTCCCCCAAAATACAAAAAAAAAAAAAAAAAAAAAAAAACCAAAAACAAAAACAAAAAAAAAAACTTTGGTCAAACTGCCAAAGACTTACAGCAACCAAGCTAATACTTAGCCAAAGGAAAGGCCACTGAAACACAGTAGGAGATCTTTTTGACAATTTAACTTATCCTAGACCCATCCCATCCCTGTTGTGGTGGTTTTAAAGATGGCAACCCGTGTTCCCAGCATGGCAACAGACTATATACACAAACAGTGTAACCAGGTAAACATATACACTTGCGACAAATTCAATATAAAATAGAAAAATAATTTACCATACATAAATTACAAAACACATCTCTCCTCCTTCATTTGGAAAATCGCTTCCAAGTAGTAGTTGACAGTGCACAAAAATTATGAATACAGAGATTTCTAAATAGCTTACCAGTAGTATTTGAGGCTGTTCACCATCTTTATCTGTCAAATGCAGAAAGTTCTTCTTTCCTGGCTCAAAATTAGCATCAAGCAGAGACTTGTCACTGGTATGATCCAGTGGAGCCTATGGGCATAAAAATATCTCAGGTTATGAAAAACATTAATTGTAATAATAAAATAAAACGAGTATATGCAAATGGACACCTATCTACAATAATTGAGCTCAAACGGTATTTTTTTTAAACAAAGATTCTGGTAAATTCTGTTAATCTAGACTTGCAATTAACTCATCCACTCGTGTAATGAGATGGCTAAGCCCAGTGATGGGGCATATACTGACAGGTATCCCAGATATTCCTATTCCCCAACATCTAAAAAACTGAAAAGAGAAAAGGTAAAGGTTAAGAAATAATGTTAAGTACCACACAAAAAAGGAATTATAAACATTTATGGTTCTGTGTTCTCTAAAATGTATACAGTACAATATTTAATGGACTTCCAGGAAAATTAAAGATAATTTTATATAACTAAAAATTAAAAACATGTTTTTATTTATGAATATATTGAGAATTCCCAGATAAGCAACACTAAACAACCCAACCAAAATAATTATGTAATATAACAAAATGGGCACTTTTAGGAAGACACCTTAAGGAAAAACCTGTCCTACTAAATGTTACCTATTTTAAGTCCACTGCCAGGATCCAAAAGAGCCCAGGATGATGAAAGTAATCACTCCTTGGAAAATCAAACACCAAAGATATTTAGTCTTTACATAACTCTTCTATCTGTTAGGGCAATTTGAACTCCAGCTGCCATTTTGATATACTCACTCTAGTTGTGTTTGATATACTCACTCCTAGCTCACTCTAGGAGCTCTGTATGCTCTAAACCCTACTCACCCATACTCCAGTCCATTGTTGAAAACAATGCAGGATGGGATGAAAACCTTATTCTTTTCTTTTAAAATGTTTTTGTTACATTGAGCGATATTTTCAATGTTTTAAAGATGAAGAATGGCTCTTTAGAAGTATTTATTTTATAGATATACCTTTATTTTTTAGGAAATTAACATTCTATAAAAGTATAGGTATGAAGGACAAAAAATTAACTTAAGTGATTTTGCCACTTGCTATTTGTGTGACTTTGGGCAAGTTGAAGTTACTGACTCCCCATGAGTCAGTTTCCTCATCTATAATATGAGCTATAACATGTGGCTGTAATAGCATCTATCTTACAGAGGAGTTATACGGATTAAATAAGGTATTTGTATAGAGCTTAGTATCAGAAGAATACAAGGCACCTCGTAAGTGTTAAGTAAATAAAATAACAAACTATATATCTGTTTCTAATCTTTGGCTCAGAAATCCATGAGAAAAACAGGACATAGAAAACCTGGGTCTAAGAGAAGCCACATGGAAAGAGGAACAGTATCTTTGGGTCCCTTGCGTTCTCTGGCAGGACATGAAAGATTAGATGCTATAGCCTGAATACATAGGGGCTCTACCTCAATAAATGTGTCTATGTGTGCAAGGTGGTTGGTAGCTAAATGGGCTAGGTTTTCAGAGAAGCATACGCATAAATGCAGCACTGTGCAGTAAGCCGGTGAAAGAGAATACCTATAGAAATGTACAGTAGGCAAATAAAAATACAGAAATAGAGTACTTAAAACCAGTCATAACTGAAGAAAGAGAAATGGGTAATCTTGACATACAGCTACTTGAAGCTACTATAGATGTTAATTTAATAAACACTTTTTGAGTATCTAGAGAGAATACCTATAGAGGATACAAAATTGATACTATGAGGTCCCAGATATCAAAATACTTACATTCTACCAAATGGAAAGATACAAATGAGTAACAATTATAATAAAAGGAGACTATGGTAAGTAGCATAGCAGAGGAGAGAGTGCAATAGGAGGGCAAGGAGAAAAGAGATTACTTTTAAAGTTGCATGAGGAAACCTCAAGTAAGGCTTCTGAAAAGATAAATAAGACTTGGGTAGACATATATGACAGTATGGAGCCTTTGTAGTATGACAGTACTAGCCTTTGTAGTATGACAGTACTAGCCTTTAAACTGAAAAAGAGGCAACACTAGAAGTTATATGGTGACATAACAGGGAGTATTCAAAGTTTCAGATTAAATATTGTTTCTCTTTGTATATCTTGTTGTATTACTAATTTCACTGATCAATTTCAGAGGGAAAAGTTGACTAACTTAAAACACTGGTTTTATATTTTTAAAAAACAGATATATTATGGAATAGAAAGCAAAATATGAATTTTAAAGGCAAATCAGGCAATATCAAACATCTTTGATTCTTCTATGGAGCCAGTCAAAACTATGCTCTCCTAAATACCATAGGGACACACATTCAATTTCATTTGCCATGAGAGGCATTTTCCTGGAAAACTTTAAGAGCGTCAAGAGAGGAAACATAAACAAAAATGTGGATATGCAAAAGAATGGAAATTTGTTTTCATAAAATACATTAGTCCAGTATGTGGGCGTTAAGATGACAAAGACTCAAAGGACCAATTGTAGCTTGTCTTGACTGCTAACCGAGGGAATCGGATAACTAATGGTGGGCAATGAGCATTGAAGGTTTCTGAACTGGAAGGTGACACAAGTACTATGATTTAAGATGACTGAAGATAATTCTAATAGTAGTATGCAGGGTGAATTTGGACTGAGAGACAGGAAACAACAAAAAACTATTTAGAATACTACTCTAATAGTGCAGATACAGCCAACTCAACAGTCTCCTTTACAACTCTCTCATGCAAAACTGATCAATGCCTCCTGTTTGCATTCATGGAAAATTTATAATATATTACTTAAAACATATTAGTGTAATTACTTGTTGCTACATCTTTCTCTACAACTGGACTGTAAGACCCTTGAAGGAGAAGTCATGGGACCATACTCCCTGATCAAGAGCCTACCACTCTATCTGGTACATTAATCTCTGTTAACAATGGGGTGTATATTCTCCCACTCCTGTTTCTTTCTATATACATTTTTTTCTTCTTTTCCAAAAATCCGATCATAAAATACATATAATTTTAAATGTACTTTTCATTTAAAAACAAGATGAACATCATGTTGTACTGGAAATCTTTCTGTAGTTGATGCAGTATTATAATAGTCATCATACATGAACAAAAAACTGAAGAAGAAAGCTGATAAGCAAATATAGAATCCAGAATGAAGGCAAAGGGATAAAGAAGGATGCAATTATTGAGGTGCACATAGGATCGTAACATTACAGTTTTGCAAAGAGTTCTAGCACTTAATATACTCATTAATAAAAACAATAATAATGACTATAACATTGTTAGCAGCTTAACAGAAGATGCTTTAAGGTTTTACCATATCAGCAGTATTGATTCCATTTCCCCACACCAAATCAAAGGTTCCATTTATGTAGCCTACTTTGTTGGCCACATCTTCAAAGAGCTTTCTGAGTGGAGTAGAAGCTGGTAAATTTAAAGTGATCCGTTCATTCACTGTCTTTGAATTAGTAGTATCTTGTATTATACATAAGACTCGAGGTTCTTCAGCAGCATTTTCTATCTGAAATTAAAAATACATATATTATTTATCTTTACTGGAAAATAACTATAATTAGCCATATTTTCTATGATTAAATGTAAAAAGAATCCCACAAAATATTATTTATTTTGTGTCAGTATTACTGTGTTGTTATTCTGAAAAACACTCTAGTGGATATGCCAAACACACAAAGCACCACATTTGTTTGTTTTGGAAAAACTGGAGCATACTTAAAAATCAACAGGCATTCTTGTGGAAACTTGCTTTCACCTTTTAAGGTTGTAAATCAATGGTCAACAAGAATGGTCAATGAAGAAAGTATACGTGAGCAATTTTCAGTTGAAAATGACAAAATCTGCTCCTTAAAAATGTGTCATTACCTTGCTAGCACAGTCAAATCAAGCATGTCTGGGTCTCCAGAAGCAACAGAAAGAGAACTGTATAGAAATAGAGTGAAGACTAAGATTGTGAAATCCATAACTAAGGGACCTAGGAAAGTAGGCCTCCAGACCTATATGCTGCTATACCCAGAGATCAATGTCCAAAAAGCCCATTATTGATGTATTGGGAGCTGACAAGTTCATCCAAACAGATCAGCCAGCAGAGGGGGAAGGAAAAACAAGGGAAAAAAACAAAACAAAACAAAAACTTCAATTACCAATGTAGAAGGGAATCAGGGTCACAAATTCTCCTTCTTTTTCGTCGAGTGCATAACTTTGTAATTATCAAGACAAAAAAATTTTAAAGGACACTTTCTCAAAGAAGCTATGCTCTCCCTCAGGATGTTGAAGGACACTGCTTTTCTTTTCCACTTTCCACAGGGGAAGTAAGAGGATGCAGCAGATACTACCTAACGGAAGAAGCTCTTTCCCTCCTTGTCCTGTAATGCTCAACTCTCATTGAATAGTACCATCAGCCACAAACTGCTGAAACCGAAGAGCTGGTCATCTTCCCTCTCTCCTTCACCTTCACCTCACCATCACAAAATTTTATCATTTCTACCTTCTGAATTTCCCTTTTCTCTTACTCCTGCCTGCAGCAATCAAAATCTTACACCAAGATTATAGCAATCCTAAGAAGTTTAACTTCTTCCAATGTTATCTTCCTTCAATCCAGAATAGTTATTTTAATATGCAATTCTGATTATGTAATTTTTTACTTTCCATCAAAGTCAAGTGCAGCAGTCATTTAACTGGGGTACCCCTCACCATCCCCATAATAGGTTTTTTGGAAATATGAACTACTGCTGTATACAAGAATTTATTTCTTTTCCTCTTTTTTCCAGTATCAGCCTCAACCTTTTGTTCCTTCTATATTATCCATTTTTCATTAAGAATAATCATAATCATTTACTAGTACTGAAGACAGAATAGCCACAAGGTTGGTCTGCTTGTTTAAGGGGTAAAAATACAATCATAATTTGTTTCTGCTACATATAATTTTCGTTTTGCATGAGATTATTTAAATTAAGTTTAATCCAATTAGTTTAGAACAGAAATAATCTGGTGTAAGAGAAGTATAATGTTTAAAACTATATTTCAGACAAATCAAAATACTTAATTACTAACAATAACCCATTTAAAAATGAAAATAATACATTTCTATAAAATAAACAGAATAACAAAAAAGAGCATTACTATTCTACTTGTCAGAAAGGAAAAAAAGCTTTACCTATAAACTTAGGGTGTCATATTGAACATGTAATGAATTGTTTTACACATTTTAATCCCAAACTGAGAAATATGAAGTGGACCTTTATAAAAATTCTGATTTACAATAAAAGAGTGAGCAATCTGAATTTCAACTACAAAAGATTCACTTTTATAGTTTCAATAGTATACTTCAGAGGTAGGTTCAAGTTTTCCAGGTATAAAATACTATCATGGCCAGATTTTTAAAGTTTCAGATAGGTTGGAACTGATCATCCAAAGAAGATGACCCTACCTAAGAATTCGGAAATCAGAAGTGCTGACGAGGCAGTCTACCTAAGAATGGTGACATGGCAACATCAGATGGCCAGACATTAACAGTTCCTAGTTCTTCCCCTAAATACCTGAGCACAAGCTACAGGCACTCTAGCCTCCTCATCTTCCACCCAAAAATGTGGGGAAATTATCCCCAATTGACTCTCATCTGAACACTTAAATATACTGAACACAAAATTTAACACTATTATTGCCTTTTATTGTTTTTAATGACAATCGCTTTCTTTTCTGTGCATTGCATGTAAATAATTTTTTTTAAAAATAGGAATAGTATAAAGGGAAAAGGGAAAGTCACCTGTAATCCCATTAACACAAAGATAACAAAAATTTTGGTATACACACACAGACATATACATGCACGCTTTTTAAACACAAACATTAGGTTAGAATATACATGCTATACTGGAACTGACTTCTTTACTTATATAAATATATAATGTAATCCTCTGTCAAATATTTTTAACTCATCATTTTAACAGTTGAATAGTATTTTATTACATGGATTAATAATAATTTGCTCCATCAATTCTAGTTTACTGACTCTTAGGATAGACTTTATTCTATGATGAAACCTCCATAAAACTTTATGTACTTTTCTGTTTCCTTAAAATTCCTATAAGCAAAATTTTGGGGCCAATCCCATTTTACTCTTGAATTCAATGCTAGGATAATTGAAACAAACAAACAAACAAACAAACAAAAAAGCTCTTCTCTTCTTTAAAGTTCTAAGACAGCCACTTGTAAATCATATGACTTTATACCCAACCTTCTAGCCCATTCTTTATTTCTCATTTAATCTAATAAGTGGTTGTCATCCATGGACTGCATCTAAATTTTTGATATCATTATTGCTAACACTAATTCATTGAGGTGAAGTCTCTCCTCCCAACCCCCCACCATCCAATTTGGGAAATGATAAGGAAAAAATTTTTTTCAACTATATCATCAATAAGGTACCAATTATTTTATAATTGCTTTTCAAAAGAAAAAATATTTTACAATATTATACCATGTTTCCCTGAAAGTAAGATCTAACTGGAAAATAAGCCCTAGCATGATTTTTCAGGATGACATCCTCTGAACATAAGCCCTAATGCATCTTTTGAAGCAAAAATTAATATAAGACCCGGTTTTCTTTTCGGGAAGAACACAGTATTAAACATGCAGATTTCCAAAACATTTAAAAGTATAAAGGTGTTTCTCAGAACTGGGAAAATAAGATAGCTATCTTTGTTCTTAGTTTCTTTGGAGCTCTACAGCAGATCGATCCTACTTACGCCCCAAAGAAACAGCAGTACCACCCTGAGGAGAGCTAAAAGACGGCACACATGCTTTGCTGCCCTCTTCCTTGTTCCTGTTCCCATGAATCCGGGCGGGTCCTGTCACCAGCCAGGACCGACAGAAAATGACAGAAGCAATGCTGTGTGATTTAACGCAGGCCCTTAAAAGATTAGCAGCTTCTGCTTTTGCACCTCTTGGAACATTTCCTCTTAGAACCCAGCCACCAGAAAAGAAATTCAGTTACCCTTGGACCACCACGCTGTGAGGAAGCCCTAACAAGCCACACACGAGCAAGTGGCCACTTAGTGCAGCACCACCAAAGTGCCTGACACGTGGGAAAAGCCTTGCACATTCCATCTAAAGCCAGCCACCAGCCAAAGAGAGTCAAGCAATCATCCCAGATGACACCGGTGAAGCAAAAAACCTGACCAGCTGAGCCTTTGTCAAAAACCAATCCCACAGAATTGTGAACAAATAAACTAGTTGTTGAAGCCACTAAATGTTGGGCTAGGCTGAACCACAGCAATAGATAAAAATGCACCTAAATACAGTTAAGCACATGCAAGCTCTAGGTGGGAAGGATGTGGGGACGGTGGTGGTGTTAGGGGGTTGAGGGGTAGGGTGTCCATTTAAGTAACTACCCCCAACATTAGGGTGTGATATCTGAGGATACAATGTAATTTAGGGAAGGGAGCACAATTTTTGAGTCAAAAGAGTTCTACCATGAATAAAAGAAAACAGGTAAGAGAAAACAAGTACAAAGTTTTAGGAAGATCTAAAGCATGTTCACTAGGGAAAACATTTAATATATCTTAGGCAGGCTATTAGAGGGGCACAAAATATTCTACACAGAATATCTAGCCAAGTACAAAAAAGGTATAGAGCATAAAATTAAAATTGCTTATTTTATGGACAACTCATCGCATTATTATACGTGTGAGAGTAAGGGAAAGGGAAAGGTCGACAGTTACATTAACACTGTATGTTAAGAAAAGCGTTCTGTCTCTGTCTATGCTCACTGCAGAAACAAAACTAGATCTCCTAGCAAAGTCTGAAGAAAGAATCCCTAAAAAAACAAAGTAAAAAACAATAAAACCATACTATTATTTATAAAAGGTAAAATATACTGGGATAAAAACATTGAAAACATTTTTCTTCCAAAGATAAGCTTGCTGCTAGGAACATCTAAAATTTTTGACACATATCTGTCTAAGAAATCTCAGAGCCTGCTGAAGGCACGTTTGTTTGCCTCTCAAGTCGTTCTGGCTCCTTTCCTTGGCATTCCTCATTAGTTCTAACTTCAAATCTGAGTTCTCTGAAGTTGACATCATAATTTTTGTTTCATAAAAAAATACTTCCCAGGTATTTCTTATTAAAAAACAGAAAACAAGTTTTATAACTGACAAGATACATATTAACGTGTAGAAAACAACAATATCAAATAAAATTCAAAGTTATCAAGATGCAGATTTTTTTTCTTAGAGGAAAAAAATAAAGAATCCTTGAACATTACGAAGGGACCTCTTTATTTCTAAATTTAATAGTCAACCCACTTTCAAGACTTTCTTCCTTTCAATGTTATTACAAAGAATAGTATTACGGTCGCAAACTTAAAAATACACATACACACGTAAATCCATTTTTATCTACTTCTTGATACAGGAGCTGCTACAAGCTAAGAAATCAGGCCTTAACACATTACCCTTCTGGACATCCACAGTTCATGTTTAATATACTGCCATATATTAAACAAGAGAATTGACAGTGTGAATACCCTTGCTAATTGAAATTTATTAAATTTATTGGGCTTATTCAGACTGAGCATTTTTACTTTAATAAGTGACAATTCCAGAGGTAGTGATGGGGACCCTAACTTACATTTAAAAAAAAATATATATTTTTAAGATCCTCCTTCCACTCCATTCCAACTACCCCAGCAAACTCTGATGTTATATGATCTTTTTCTAAGTGGTTTCTTGCCACAGATCACTTGGAGAGAACAGAAGAGATTAAAGGAAAAGCGATGGGGCAAAAAAATCTTAGAGCTAAATGGACCTAAGGAAATGAAGCGTTAAAGGTAAGAATGGGGTGTTACATCACAGGAAAGTTTACGTTTGTACTGTACACAGGCTTCCAGGAAGGTAAGAGTTTTACTTAATTCTTCAAATAATATTTCTGGGTTTTGACTGTGTAAATTATTACATGATTTAAACCCAGGGCTATTACTATTTCTGAAAATAGCATATCTGTAAAAAAAAAAAAAATAGACAATATACCCAAAAGTCAAAACAAAGAGTTCTATGGTTTTGATTTCAATTTTCTCCCTCAATTACTTGTTAAAAACAAGGGAATATCAGACAAATTCATTTAATGTGACTTTCTTATTATTAAAATTGGGTAGAAATAAAAGTCAAACAAGCACAAAACTTAACACATGCCTTGTTATTAAATAAAAATACTAACATGCTGTTACTTGCTCTGCTGATTACCACACTAAAGCAATTACATCAGCAGTCTAACCTGTAAAAATTTCTTCTTCATTTCATCAAAGATATTTTGTCTGCATCTCCAAAATACATCCTATGGTATACAGAGAACAAAATGAATTACAAATTATTTCTTTAAAATAAATAGGTAAGACAGTGAAATTAAGAACGATTAACCTAAAGAAATTTTTGCAAGTAAAATATGTATTCATTAAAGTATTATACCATCTAGAATTTTCTTCATAAATTACATTTGTAATTTTTATCTTAGGCTTCCATTACTTTTAAGGTTACTGAAAATGGGTGCTATAAAGAATAATATTAACATATTTTAATATATAATATTAACCATATAGTTAACAAAGAGTGGTAGCTTAAGAACTATATATAAATCAAATGTTCTAAGTCACAATATTTGTTCCCAGTTTTACCGAGATATAATTGACGTATAACTTGTATTAGTTTAAGGTGTGTGACATAATTACTAGATACATGTGTATGTTATAAAATGATTACCACAGTAAGTTTAGTTGACATCCATCATCTCACATAGTGATGGGAAATTTCGCGACATATAGAATTGTTAACTTTAGCCACCACGCTGTACATTCCATCCCCAGGACTTACTTATCTTATAACTAGAAGTGTGTACCTTTTGACCACCTTGACCCATTTCCATCACTCCCACTCTCTACCCCTAGCAACGACATACTTGTTTTCTCTTTCTATGAGTTCATTCTTTTTTTTTAGTTAGACCATAGAGTTAGATCATAGAGTGTCTGTCTTTCTCTAAGTCACAGAGTATTTTGAGTCCATTAAAGGAACTCTGCACGGAAATCAAGATATCCCTGACTTTGCCAGTTTATAAATTTCTGTTTTTCACATAATAGATATTCGTAAAGTAAGGCTGCTTAACATTATCCCCTACTACTGTTTTCTTTTAATATAAATCTTTTCCTTTTTATGAGACAAGCTTATTTTAACAATTAATACAAAGATATATAAAAGGAAATTAAAGAAACCTATAATAAAGAGATAATCTCTTGAAAGAATCTTGGTTTAAAAATATAAGAAAAAATCTTGGTTTTACATCATTCCACATTTTGCCACACAAATTGGTTTTCCTCTATCTTTAATTAATAAAGAGACAAACATTGTTTTAAAAGGTGATTTTCATCACTCACGGTAGAAATGTATTTCTATTATAATACAGTACATTGTTTTTTTAAAATAACTCTAAAATAACCTCTATAGCAATTGACAATTCAATATATATATCCTACCAGATCCCTCTCCATTCTATGTATATATTTATTATATAGATTGTTAATTAGAAACCAAATAGAATCAATCTGTACACCATCATTTGAATTTTCTCCTTGTCCTTCAACACTCATCTTTCCATTCCAAAACATTTAGCTAAAACTGGCACATTATTGTTTTGTACACCTGAAACCAATAAAATTTTTTTTTTAAAAAAACTGCAGTGCTCCATATCAGACAAACCATAATTTAACTAACTTGCTATATTAATGGGCATCTAAGCAGCTTCAAATTTTCACTATATCTTTGCTTACCTGTACATTTTTTCCTGAAGATAATTTCCGAAAGAAAGAAATAGCAGATCAAAGGTTATGAACTCATGTTTAGGATTTCTGATATATGGTGTGAAACGGCCAACTCTCTCTTCCACAAGTAAGAACTGAACTGCAACTATGTGTCATACACTGTTCCTGGTGCTGAGAAAACAGCAGTGAACAAAGCCCTTACCCTCAAGGAGTTGACAAAGGACAGAGGGAACCCAACCACAAACAAATCTAAACCATCGGGCACCCGTAGCAGCCTGAGCCTTCGCAGTTCTCTGCACTTGTACCTGGAAAGCTCATCCTCTCAACAGCTTTACCGCCTTTGCTCAAATATCATTGTGGTGGCTTTAAAATACGTCCACAGATTCTTTGACAGGAAGAGTCTAATTCCAGTCCCCTTTAATATGGGCCAACCTTAGTGACTTCCTGTGACAGACAACATGACTCCTAAGGCTGGTTTAGAAAATGCCATACAGCTTCCTCCTGGCTCTCGCTCAGATGCTTGCCTTTGGAACCTGGCCTATGCCATGCGGGAGCCAAGTACCACATGGAAAGGTCATGTGTAGATGTTCTAGTCACAGCCCAAAAGAGATCCCTGCCGGCAACTAGTACCAGCCACCATACATGTGAGTGAGAAAGCATTCAGATTCCAGCCCCCGCCTGTCAGCTGCCCCAGCTAACGCCTAGCAGAGCAGACACAAACTGTCCTAGCTTAGCTTTGCCCAAGATGCACATCTGTGAGCAAAAGTCACTAAGTTTGGGGGCAGACTGCTATATAAAAGATAATCAGAATAATAGTCACTTTCTCAATCGGGTACTTCTCTCACATCCTATTAAAACTACAATCCTCTGGGTATTTTTCATTTCCCTTCCTTTCAGGTTTCTCTATAGTAGTATTTATAGCTACTTGATTTGTTCGTTTATATTTAGTTATTTATCATCTATCTCCAAAAAATTTCCACTATGAGCCAAGATGAAACAGACTGGATTTACCCTCCTCACCTTAAACAATGAAAAATCTAGACAAAATATACAATGCAAATAATTTTCAAATATTAAACAGATATTTGAAGTATCTATTTCAAAAACAGGAAACACAGGACAGTGATCTCTTTGAAAGAAAAAACAAACTACCTGGAAGTAAGCCACTTCCACACTGCAGTGCTGGGTGGGAAAGGTAGAGTCCAGCAATCTCCCTGAGTTGAATAAATGAGGTAGGGAGTTCAAGGAGGCCAATTCGGCTAGAATTTACAAAGCAGAATACTGGAGAGAAGAAAACTACAAATAGCAAGCTCCAGAGATCTATAAATCAGTCCTCCTTTGAGTATTCAGCCGAGTACTCATCAGCACATGCATGTGAAGAAACTATCTGAGGCAGGGAAAAGAACCAGAGGAAAGAATCCCTGGAGCTCAATTCAGATCCCAATAGCCAGAATGGGAAAAAAAAAAAAAAATCTCGTAATACACAGGGCTTCTGATAAGAGTAATGTCTCAGTAGTGGGACAAAATTAGGCCTAGTCTAAAGGTTACTCTGGTCCAATCTTCCACACCTTAAAAGCAAGTCTTAAAAGGATCAAACTGTTTACAAGTAAATTAACTGCATCTGAGAATAAGATGCAAGAACATTTATGGGAATAAAAAGTACCCAGTACCAACAAGGTAAAATTCACAATGTCTGGCATCCAACCAAAAATAAACAGGCATGCAAAAACGAGGGAAGCTATGATCCATAATGAAGAGAAAAATCAATCAGTGAAAACCAACCCAGAAATGATACAAATGATATAGAATTAGTAGAGAAAGACATAAAAAGTTTATAACTATATTCTATAGTTCAAGAAGGTAGAACAGAGTATGTTAAGGAAAACATGGTCCAACTCAAATTTCTAGGTATGAAAAGTATAATATCTGAGATAAAATATATAATGGATGGGATTAACAGGTTAGGTATTATTCAAGAAAAGATTAATGAATGCTTGAAGACACAGCAAAAGAAACTATCAAAAATAAGACAGAGAAAAAAATGCCAAAAGGGGGTGGTAGAGGAAGAGAAAGTGGGACACCTTTCTTACCAGAGGTCAGAAGGAAATTATACAATGTTTCTCAAGTCCTTACAGAAAATAACTGTTAACCCAGAATACTATAACCAAAAAAATGTCCTTTAGGAATGACCCAAGAATCGCTTTAGTAATCAAGCAGAATTCCAGATGTTCTCAGATGAAGGAAAACTGAAAGAATTTGTTTCCTGTAGAACTACCCTAAAGGAAGTTCTCTAAACAAAAAAGGAAATGACCAAAGAAGGAACCTGAGAACATCAGAAAGAAATAAAATATATGGTAAGCAAAATATCACTAAATATATTTTCCTTCTCCTGTTGAGTTTTTACTAAATAGTTGGCAGTTGAAGTAAAAATTAAAAAACTGCTTGATGTGGTTATAAATATAAGTAGAGGATATATTCAACATAATTATATTATAAACAGGAAAGAGTAAAGGGACATAAAAGGAGTTAAATGTTTCTACATTTCAATTGAACTGGTAAAATATTGATACTACTAGACTATAAGTTTATATATATATATATATATATATATATATATATATATATATATATATATATAAATAAATATATACACACACACATATATAAAACACACACACCAAGAGTACCAAAAAAATGTATGTAAGTCAACATTTCAGTCAACATTACTCAAGCAGTAGTTCGCCGTAATCATAAGTGTCTGGATGCTGATGGTAACCACTTTGAGCACCTCTTGTAATTGCAGAAGTCAAATGTGACTTGTATTCATCTTCTATTATTGGTATATATTAAGTATTACAATTTTAATACAGTTTTCCTATCTTAAAATGTGTATACATTTTTTTGGTGTATGTGCATGCGTATATACTTGTATTTGTCTGTGTCTGTGTGTGTGTGTGTGTGTGTGTGTGTGTATAAATGCCCAAAGGAACCACTAAAAAAGCTATCACAAAACAATACAAACAAAATCACTATACATAAATCATAATGGAATTTTAAAAAAAATATTCAAGTAACTCACAGGAAGGCAAGTAAAAGACAAGAATAAAATGGAAAACAGAAAGAACAAACAAAACACACCAAATAAAATGGCTGACTTAAGCTCTAACATATTAACCATTACAATAAATACAAATGGTCTAAATAAACTAATTAAAAGGCAGATATTGGCCAAGTAGATTAAAACACATGACCCAACTATATGCTATCTCTGCAAAATTTACTATACACACATATATAATACATATTATGTCAAATATGTAATATATTAAAATATTTTGCCTGATTTGTATATAATATATATTTCATATAAACTATATTGTACGAGAGTAAAAGGTGGAAAAAACATACTATATGCAATTATTAATCAAAAGAAAGCAGAAATTAGTTTTAAAAATTAGTATCAGATGAAGTAGACTTCAGAACAAAGAAAATTATCAGAGACAGAGAAGAACATTATATAATGATGAAAGGGTCCATCCACCAAGAAGACATAGCAATCCTAAATGTGTATGAACCAAACAACAGAGCTGCAAAATATGTGAAGCCAAAACTGATAAAACTGAAAGAATTAAATATATCTAAAATTACAGTTAGGAGATTTCAATTTCTCTCTCTCTCTCTCTCTCTCTCTCTCTCGTTCTCTCTCTCACTCTCTCTCTTTCTCCAATTGCTAGAACCCCACAGAAAATCAAATCAAACTTACAAAACATTCCAAACAAGGACAAAATATACATTCTCTTCAAATGTCCATGGAACATATAACCAAGACAGATCACATCCAACAAACAAACAAATTTAAAGAACTGAAATCATGTAGAATGTGTTCTCTAATCACAATGAGATAACAGAAGATCTGAATAAATGGAGAGACATACTGTGTTCTTACACTGGAAGACTCAACATAGTAAAGATGTCAATTCTTCCAAACAGACACAGTTTTAAAGCACGTCCTATCAAAACCCCAACAACATTTTCTGAGGATATAGACAAGATGATTCTAAAATTTACATGAAAAGGCAAAGGAACTAGAATAGTTAAAAGGATAAAGTAAGAAGACTCAGTCTACCCAATTTCAACCCTTATTATACAGCTACAGTAATCAAGACTGTGTAGTACTGACAGAGGGAAAGACTTATAGATTGATGGAAAGCAACAGAGATCCACACAAATTTGCGCAACCAATTTCTGACTAGGTACAAAAGCAACTCAAAGGAGGAAAGACAGTCTTTTCACCAAACAGTGATGGAACAATTGGACGTCCATAGGCAAAGAAGTAATCCTCAACCTAAGTTTTTCATTAAATAAAAAGTAACTGAATATGGATCATGAACTTATATGAAAAATATAAAACTATAAATTTTTTAGGCAAAAAACAGGAGAAAGTCTTGCAGAGCTAAGGCTAGGCAGAGTTCTCAGACTTGACATCAAAAGCATGATCTATAAAAGGAAAAACTGATAAACTGGATTTCATCAAAATTAGCAATGTCTACTTTGCAAAGACCTGTTAAGGATGAAAAGACTGGCGTAAAATATTTCAAACCACATAATGAGCAAAGAACTAGTATCTAGACTATCTAAAGAATTCTGAAAACCTAGCAATAAAAAAAGCAAACAATCTAATTAGGCCATAGGCATA
Organism: Rhinolophus hipposideros; assembly: GCF_964194185.1. NCBI lineage: Eukaryota > Metazoa > Chordata > Mammalia > Chiroptera > Rhinolophidae > Rhinolophus > Rhinolophus hipposideros. Next base: position 39,992,005 of record NC_138056.1, read on the forward strand.
AATCATGAGAGATTTCAACAAAAAGCATAAACAGACATCAAATAAGCTCATAAAAACATGTTCAATATCACTGGCCAATAGGGAAAAGCAAATTAAAACCACAATGAGATATTACCACACACCTATCAAAATGGCTAAAATTTAAAAATGACAACAAATTCAACAAAGATACAGACATCAAAATTAACAAGCCTCATGTAATAGATATATGAAAAGACTACACTTAACAATTGCAAGATTATGCATTCTTTTAAAGCACATACAGTGCATTTATGAAAATTGACCTGATATTGGCCTGTCTTATAAAGCAAGTCTCAACATATTTCAAAGGATTAGTATATGGAACACTTGCTCTCACTACAATGCAAGTAAATTAAATGTCAATGACAAAAAGATGACTGGAAAAACCATATATAATTACAAAATTAAGAAACACACCAAATCATGGGTCAAAGAATAATGAAAATTAGAACTTACCTAGAACCAAGTGATAATAAAAATATTATATAGCAAAACACATACAGCACGTTGGGGAAAAAGCAGGGGAGTTTTCCAGAAAAGAAGAGAACCTGCACGGGAATAAGCCGAGGTAAGACGAAGAGCGATCTGCTGAACTCCAGATGAAGAACTCCAAAAACCTAGAGCTGAAAGACATAGTCCTCTGTGACCAGGGGTGTTTGCAACTCTAGCTGGTCCCCAGGAGGTAGAAAACAAAACAACAAAATCTGTGCCATATAGCTAAAGCAGTTGAAGAGAAGAAATAAAAGGTCAAAGCAGAAATTAATCACATAGAAAATAAAAATAATGTGAAAACAAATTATCAAAGCAAAAGGCTGGTTCTATTAAACAAAAAACTTTAATGACAAACCACTAGTAAGATCAATCCCCAGAAAAGGAAGGCACAAAAATATTATAAGGGGGTATAACCACAGATACAACGAAAAAGATAAAAGAATGTCACAAGGAAACTTATGCTAATATATTTGAAAACGTAATAAAATGGATAAATACCCAGAAAACTATAACATCAAACAAACTCAAAGGAAAACAAAAGAAAACCTCAACAGTCCTAAAGTCATTAAGCAAACTGAATTAGTAGTTAAAAATCTTCCAATAACAACAACAACAAAATTCCAGGCATAGATAATTTTACTAAAGATTTTACCGAATAATCAAAGATAACCAATTCAAGTTTTACATAAAATTTTCAGTTACAGAATATGAGGAATGCTCTCTAAATCATATTATGAGGCCAGCATATGATAATTAAACTCTAAAAAACCAATATAATGAAGGAAAACTAAAAACCAGTATCACTCATGACAACAGCTGCAAAATATCTGAAACAAAGTATCAGGAAACTGAATTTAGCAATGTATTAAAGCATAATACATAATAACCAGGTTCATTTAACAATGGAAATATCAATTTATATAATGCAACATATTGACAGATTTAAGAGAGAAAATCATGTCAATACATAAAATACAGAAAAAGTATTTGAAAACAATTCAACATCTTTTCATGGTAACAACTTTCTATAATAACTCCATGAACATCTATTCATAACACATAACAAAACAGAGAATTTCCTTAACTTGATAAAGTGCATCTAAAAATTTTTAAAGCAAATGTATTTAATACGGAAATGCTGAAAGCTTTCACTTAAAGAATAACCATATTCACCTTAAGAATAGAAACAAGGTTGCACACTAGTCACTACTTCCCTTCAGGGGCAGTGCAGTTAGCAAATGCAGTGAAATACCATGCAGCCTGGAAAACAATGCTATTACATCTACTGACAAGGGAAAATACTCACTACACATTGCTAAGAAATAATGGCACCCTTAAAACATGAAACACAATAGCATTTTAAAGTCTGTATTGGGAAGGAGAAGAAGGAAAAATGTAGAGAATAAAAGAATTACAACATTTAAGTGTTATTAACAGTATTATCTTTTAGGGACAGAATTAGAGGCAATATTTTCCCTTTACGTATTTCTGGGACTTCCAAATGTTTGGCACTGCACGTGCGCTTGTTTTTACAATCACAAGAAAGAAACTTGGCAAAATTTTAGTTAAATTACATAGAAAGTAAAAATGTTTAGTGTTAGACCACTCTTACTTTGTAAGAGAGACAAAACCACTAAATGCAGAGTAAGAAAATTAGAGCACTTTGCCTAGGCAGCAGCACACATGAAAAAGATCTGGGGCAACAACTACACTCTTGGTGCATACAGCAAGCAGAATGGTGTCTACAGAAAACAAATCAACATTAAAATCTAGCAGTCAAGATCAGGTAACACTGCCAAGACAATCTATAGATTATAGGCAATTTGAGGGCACTACATAAAAAAATAATTAAAGGAACTAAGGATATCTAAAATAGAGAAGGCTTATGATGATACACTTCAACTTCTAGGATTCCTCTACGTCAAGTAATATATACGAGGAAGAATAGAGGGCAGAAGGAAGAGTGGAAGCCTCTTAAAATGGAAATTAAAAAGAAAATAGTTTTCACTGGTTAAAAATGAATTACTGTCAGTCATAGCCTTGGAGCGACACACACTATTCTACTCTTTAAAATATCTAATACTTCCATTTCTAAGAGAGGGAGTAGATGCACTTCTCCCTATTCTTCCTACTAAGTACAGCTAAAAATGTTACATATAAAGCAAATATAAATAGACACTGAGAGGTGAAGAGGAAACAGACTGTCTAGGGACCTCTAGACCCAAGGAACGATGGGCCTGGTGGCTAATTCCACAGATTTCTTTTTGCCTAATACATCCTGGTCTGAAACAGCCCCGTGAAAAACCTGCTTTTCTCTAGTTACAGGGTCAGGAAAGGGGTAGCCTTACAAAACAGGAAGCTTTTAGACACCACACTACTCCAGTCAAACACCACAGAAAAAACACCTTGTCCTGCCTCCACTCCCATCATTAAAGTCCAAGAGAAAAGCCTAAATTTCCACCCTCACCTGGCTGTACCAAGGCACTCCCTTCCCCCACAACACGGTGGTGTCAAAAAAGACCTAGTGGGCAGTGGGGACTTTCATCACAGCCCAGTGGTAAGAGGTGCCTCCCCACTTCTCTATCAGTAGAGGCCACATGGGGAGGAATAACAAAGTGCCCCTCCTCTTCCCAGCCAGACAGATGTGCCCACATAAGCTTGAAGGGACCCTGAAATTCAGCCACACCCATCAGTAAAAAGTACCCTTCTCACCCCAGATTGTACATAAAGGCGGGATGAGGTACCTGAACTACTGCCCTGACCTCTAAGTAATAAGGGAGTGCCCCCTTTTCCCTGCTGGCACACTATCAGGATTTAAATAAGATCCAGAGTCTCATAATACCTAAATGTCGAGGATATAATAAAAAACCACTTGTCATACCAAGAACCAAGAAAAATCTCAACTTGAATGAGAAAAGACAATGAACAGACACCAATATGGAGGTGACACAAATGTTGAAATTATCTGATGATTTTAAAGCAGTCATCATAAAAATGTTCAACAAGCAATTATTAAAGCACACGAAGCAAATGAAAAAAACAAAATCTCAGCAAAGAAATAGCAGATGAAATACAATAACCAAAATTAACACTCACGAGGTGGGCTCAACAGCATGATGAATTATCACAGGGGAAAGAATCAGTGATTCTGAAGAACAATGGAAATCTTTCTCTCAACAACAAAGAAAAAAAACAAAAACAAAATCAGTCTCAAGCACCTATAGGGCTATAAAATAAGATCTAACATTCCTGTCACCCAAGTCCTGGAAGGAAAGGAGAAAGAAGGAGGGCCTGAAAAAGCACTAAAAAAAATAATGGCTGCAAACATTCCAAATTTGGCAAAACACAAAAAACTACATATTCAAGAAGCTGAGTGAATCCCAAACAGGATAAATCCAAAGAAATCCCTGCCAAGACATACCACAATCAAACTCCTTGAAAACTAAAGACAAAGGGAAAGACTTTGAAAGTTAGTGAGAGAGAAACATCTTATATAAGGGCAAAACAATTCAAATGTAGATTTCTCATCAGAAATCAGAGAGGCAGAAGTTAAGTGGCACAGTATTTCCCAAGTGCTGAGAGAGAAGAATTATCAACTCAGAATTCTATATCCAGCAAATATTCTTCAGGAATAAAGGGAAATAAAGACATTTTCAAAGGAAGGAAAACTAAGAGACTTGTTAGCAGGCCTACCCTAAAGAAATCACTAAAGGAAGTTCTCTAAACAGAAATGATAAAAAATGCTAAAAAAAAAAACACAACACCCACTTTGTATTAAAAGTGAAATATGACTATTATGTTCTATGATAAAAGTATTGCACTAATGAACGCACCCTGCAAAACGCTACACTATGAAATCAGTTAGAGTCGACTCAATGTGATGCTTGGGCTATTTCCACAAAAAGCTAGACATGATGCGCTCTTAGCAAGTCTATAACCTCCTGTTACACCACCATCTATGCTGCAAAGTCTAACTCAGCGTACATCATTTCAGCTTACAACAAGTTTTTCAAAAATGTGACACTATATATATAATTTACAAATATATACAATGGAATACTATTAAGCCTTAAAAAGGCAATTCTGACACATGCTACAAACTGAATAAACCTTGACGAAATTATGCAAAGTGAAATAAGCCTGTCACAAAAGGACAAATACTATTTGATTCCACTTCTACGAGGTACCTAGAGTAGTCAAATTCATAGAAACAGAAAGTAGAATGGTGGTTGTCAGACGCGGGGTGGGGGGCAGGAAAACGGGGAGTTAGTGTCAATGGGTAGAGTTTTGCAAGATGAAAAGATTTCTGTGGATGGATGATGATGATGGTAGCACAACAGTGTGAGTGCACTTAATACCACTGAACTGTACACTTAAAAATGGTTAAGATGGTAAATTTTGTTATGTGTATTTTACGTTTAAAAATATTGACGTTAAATAGAGAACTTATGACCATAAATTTGTGGAAGTAGCAAAAAAAGCCTGCAAACGGGATTTCCAATGGTTCTGCGTTACAAACACATAATATGCATAGAACTATATTATGGATATATGTAAATATATGTATAAGCATGAAATAAATTTTCTTGCAATCCAAAAAAATAAAACTCTGCCTATTTCTTAAGGGTTTTCATATGATTTGAGTGTATATATGCATACATGAAGAGAGAAATATAGAAATAAAAACAGATTTCACAATTATGTATGTGTGTGTGCATATTTTCTAGCTCTTCCCACTAAGAGAACCTAAAAGTAATGATATCCCTGTAGCACTAAACACATCTAGTGCCCAGATCTTGGTTTCCGAATGCCATTCTCCACAAAAAGGATCCAGAGGTCTTTGTAGAATGGCTGATCTTAGTACTAGGACTGAGAAAGTACAAAAAGAGCTTGGGAAACCTGGCACTGCCAGAAAGTAAGGGAATGCTCCAAGAATGGTGGGATATGTCAAGAGGACACAGAAACTAGTTGAAAGGCTCGCACTGACCAAATCTTAAATAATCTAAACATTGAAATAAATGGATGATTCATTGAATTTAAAAGTTAACATTAAGAAGATTGCTGTATAGATTGGGAGATAACCAAAAGACTAAGAGTGTATGTGTAAGTATTCTAAAAATTTTAACAGTAAACATGTCCTATTTTTTGCTGAATAATACTAAGATACTGATGACGGAAAAAAAGGATTAGGGAATGGCTCTATCTGGCTTAGTGCTCCTTAAGGAATGCTTCGCAAAACTTATTCTCAGCATTTAAATGTCACTTGTTCACTTAAAAGCGAAAATATCAGCTATAGAAGTTAACTGCCAGGAAGCTGTGTTCCTAAATCAAATAAAAAAACTTTGATCATATTTTAAAATAATCTGATCATGAACTTTTTATTCAGCATATTTTAAATATGCAATTTAGAAACATGCATATGTAAATAAAAGAGAATTAGGGTAAAGACATTATCACCAAATTTGATATGCATTGAGTTAAGAATTTTTTAGTGCTTATTTCAGTTTTTAAATTTTTGAGAATGAAATCATTTACTGTTTCCATTTTTGTGATTATATATTTTAAATGTTTCTATTTTAATGTGGATAAAAACTGAAGTCAAAGTATATTATTAAAATATACCACATTTCCCATTTCTCATTTCCATTTCTGTTTAGATTCCTAAACAGTCAAGACTTTCTAATAAAACATTTCTATGAATCATTATAATCAGAGAGTAACACAAACTACATGTAATTAACAAAAATTCAAGACTTTCTTAATATACATTTAATCTTTAAGTCCATTCCCACTAGTATTCTCTATAACTTCCCCCAAAGGACTGGTTCAGTCTTCTTAGCCCTAGTTTTTGATAATTTTAGTTTTAGGCTCAAATTTCTAAAAAGAAATATCTTCCATATATCTAGGATTTATATCAATTTTAAAAAAATAGAATTTAGCTCTTCTTAAAAGAAAACAAATATATCCAAGGATTTAAGATCAGGAACATATAAATATAAATCAAGTTAGAAAATCATAAAGATAAAATATGAACATAAAGACCTTAACAAGTGTATAGGATGATTAATGCATATTCTTGTGCATTATTCTGCTTAGCCAAAAAATGAAAATGCCTACTTTACAATCTTTACTACTAAAAGCAAACCACAGAAGTAGAAAGGTTAAGCCCTTCAGGGAATTCTCTAACAAAACATATTCATCGAGGAAAATAATTTCATAATATGTTATAGATGATGCTTTCGGAAGCATACTATGCTCTTAAAACTTTTAAGTAAATTTCTAAAAACTGATTATGAAACTGAAAATTTTCCAAACTGATTTTAAATTTTCAAATTGTTTTTAGTGCAAGGACTTTTTACTTAAAGGAAGTTTTATAATAATCACTCCCTGCTTTAACCAGCTTTCTGAATTCAAATCTTCATAGGAATTTTCTAAAAATGTCTTTGTACCTGTTCTAAAAGCTTAGTTTGAGACACACAAAAAATTGTAAGTACATTCTATGTACTTTACTATTGCAGTTAAATACAAATTCTATAATAAACTAAATTGCATTAATAGGAATTTGTTCAATATATCATGGTCTGGAATTTCTGAATTTAAACAAAATGCAACATGTCATAACGTCAACTGCCTGTCAATATGACATTTGTTTTAAAAATTTTATAAAAGACATATTTTCATACCTGCCTTTGTGTTCCAGTATTAGGGTGTTCCCCAGATACTTGCACTCCAAAATACCAATAAAACAAGCTCCCAGAACCCATAATATTATAATCAGATAGTTAAATAGTTCTTTGGAAACTATGTAACATTTTTACTTATAACAAATTACATCAAGTAAGTATTCATTCCATCTGAAGAAAACTAACAATGTAAAGGTCCAGAACTTTAAAATAGTTTACAATCTTAAACTATGATCAACATATTTGACAGTTAAGAACAAATCAATCAGATGACTCATCACATGTAAAATATGGATGAAACTTTGGACATCAGATCTAGCTCCTTATTTTATAGATGAATAAAAAGAAATTCAGAAACCTGAAGTGATTAGCCTAACGTCACACAATAACACAGATTTCCTAAGAAATACAGGCTTACTTGTGACTCTATAATGTTGACATATTTGTGGCATTAAATCGTAAAGACATTATTACATCTATCCTAACTCTCTTCTCACTTTTGTCTTAACTCCTTTTAGTAGTAATTGTTCTACTAATGGTAATGTGTAACCCACTAATAATATTCTGTAGGTATCTAAACTTAGAAACTAAACAAACTACTCTCAGGAGGGGAAATAATATGCCCTTTACTATTCCTGTTACTTTTATTTTTGATTACAGCTAAGTTTTCTTCTTTGAGTAGGCTAGGCTGTCTGACAAACAGTGACTCAGCTTGTGATACAACTGACTTGTTTACAGGTCTTGAATTAGAGTTCTACTGCATTTACTAAATCAAAGAAGCTTGTTTATATTATGTTACTATGCTTTTTATTTTTATTTTTATTTAGAAGCATGGATGATAATTTTAATATGAGAATATTACACTGTAATAATTCTCTGAACATGAAATTATACAACTGAAAAAAAAGTTAAGATTATTTAAAACTACAGTATTTATTTCCTATTGGAGTGGGTGACAGTGCCAAGAGCAATGTACTGCAGAAGCAGATGTAGACTAGAATTCTCTGGCCAAGGTGGCTACTTTTCTCTCCGCTGTGTGATCCTACACAAGCCACTTATCTCTGACTCTCAGGGACCACAGAGATTTTCTGAAGATTGAAAAACAAGAAAAAGACTACCTTAAGAATGCTCCATAAATTATAATAATATAATAGTATTAGATGAGAGGTATTATTATAGAACTATCAGTTACTATCCTTACAATAGATTTAATAAATATACAATTCTCGAGTATAATAACATTTTATTGTAATTTATATTATTTAAAATTTCAAAAGATAATCTTTTTGAGGGCAATAGGAATTTCATCAGACAGGAAAAATCTGTAAAAATCTTATGTTTTCTGATTGCATGGCCTCACAAAGTTTAAAAACCTACTACTAAAAGTTTAGGTAGATTTATATATAATTTAGGGATAAATCTTATAGTATTTCACAGATGAAAGAACTTTAAAAAGGCCCAGAAAGGTTAAGACAAAGTCACCGCTGACTTTTCTGCTTCCCAAACCATTGTCCTTTCCACTGGATCCCTTACTACGTGAACTGCTTTTTCCAAGAGTCCAGCACAAGTATAGCCTTTCCTCCTTAACACAATTACCAGTTTTCCCCATGGAAGTCATCCGCTCCTTAAAAACGTACTTTTCTTTCTTTCCTGTCAGTACCTAGCAAAATTTTAACCAGACAATACTTTCATAAAGTGTGTTTTTCAGATCCGGCTTAATAAAAAAACCCTCAAGTACATGAAGATGCTGTACATAAGGCATTAGAGAAATGCAAATTAAAACCACAAAGAGATACCAGTACACACTTATTAGAATGGTTAAAAAGAGAATTGAAATTGAAAAAAATCCTACATTGCCAAGTACCGAGGACGCAGAGCAATGACAGTGCTCACACACTGCTGAGCGGAATGCAAAACAGTGCAGCCATCGCAGGAGGCTTTGGCAGCCTCTTACAAAGTTCAACACGTACTTACCATGTGAAGACATATGTCCACCTGAAAAACTGTACACAAATATTAGCAGCAGCTTTAGTCAGAACCGCCCAAAAGGAAAAAACCCAAATGTCCATCAGCTGAATACATAAATGGTAGCATTTAGCAATAAAGAAGACTACTGGCTCATGCAACTACATAAATGAATCTCAGTTTTATGCTAGATAAAAGAAGTCAGACTCAAAATGGTACAGACGTACTGTTTTATGAATTCCAGTTAGAGGATATGTTCAATTTCATATACATTTAGAAAAGGCAAAATATGAGGGCAGAAAACAGATCAGTGGTCGCAGGGCCTGGAGGTGTAGGAAGGGATTGACTCCAACGGGCATGAGAAACTTTTTTAAGGTGAGGGAGACATTCTGTATCTTGATTGTGATGGTGGTTATACAACTGTTTTGAGTTTGTCAAAATTCATAAAACTGTACACCTTAAAAGAGCAAATTTTGCTGTCTATAAATTATACCTCAGTAAACTTGACTTTTAAAAAAAGGTCCCATTCTAGCTCTTCTTCTACCTGAGACCTTGAATAAATTACTGAGCTTTATGTTTTTCTCACCTGAAAATAAAGAGGTCGTCCTCCCTCAGGACTACCCTTCCAGTGTTAAATTATATTACTGAATTGTAGAAACATTTTCTGTGTCATGTCTATTTTTCTTAGAATTCTTAAAATTGTATTTGTATTAGGTTAATGGTAAATAATGGAATGTTTCAGTGAACAAGTTTCAGCAATTAAACTTTACAGCAATTACAAATAAATCTATTAACTTTTCCTGGGGAAAAAAAATTTCCTTGCCCCCTAATGTCTACATAGTAAAAATCTAAACTCCTGAAACGTAAACAAAGCCTTCAGAATTTTAAGACACAATGTGCCAGAACTATCTTCTCTCACTTAACCCCAGGCACCCCATATATCTACTAAATTTTTTGCTATGTCCTAAAATGCATTACAAAACTTTAGTGTTTTAAATGCTATTCCTTCTAACTAAAACCTCTGACCTCCTTCTTTACCAGGCAATCAAATCACCCTTTGTGACCTCGTTCAAATATTATATTCTCACAGAATCCCCTAGATAAAGCTGACGGCTCCCTCCTCTATGGTTCCACTTTATTTCCATATTATATATTTGTCTTGTTACATGTCTGTCTCTTCCAGACTATACAAGACGAGCACACAGAACTAGGTCAGGTTCCTAATTTATCTTTGAATCTCTGGTTCCTGGCAGCTACTAACTCAAGCTTAACTGAATGAATTCTATAGCATCAAGAGCCATGGAAATCTATACTAAGAAAAACTATATTTATGATTCAATAAAAATAGGTGAGTTATCATTTGAGAAAACAAAAGTATTTATAGTAAAACTACAACGCTTTGGTTACACAAGAAAATTTCACATAAGTCATAAATGAGGTTCATGGTTTTCCTAAAATTAAATCTATAATATTACCAAAGGTAATGGATTCACTGTATACAGAAAGATTTAAATCCAGACCTTTTTTCTTAACAGCCCTTAGGTTTTCTTTGCTGGAAAGCCACCTTATTTATTGAATATAAGCATGTTATATGAATATTTGAAAGACTGCAAGTCTTATAGCAGTCAATTACACAGCACCAAATTAAAAGCCCACAATAACACAAATGACAGAAACAATCTCTTCCATCCATGTCAACTGATTATACTCCAGTTACGGAAAAATCAGGATTATCAAACATAAAGTTCCCTCAGGAACAAACTATTTTCAACACGGATCCTTCTTTAAAATAACACTTCACACTGAATCTTGCAATCAAGTTAATTTATTAATATAGTTATTTTCACAAATATCTAGTTATACTAAACACATTTTTCTCAGGACTCATTAGACTCAAAATTTCATTTTTAATTTGTACTTTGTTACATGTTCCAGTTCTTAACTAAAGCAATAATACTTTGTACTTTGTTACATGTTCCAGTTCTTAACTAAAGCAATGATAATAGGCCTTACTTAATGACATAACAGAATCTGTCAAATCTAACAATCAACTAGGATTTGTGCTATACACATAAAAATATTTAGCTGACAGGTCATAATCAGAACTGTAACTTCAAATGACTAGCATATTTCATAACTAAAATATTACTTCATTTTCATTTAATCAATAAATATTTATTAGACAATATAAAGCACACTGGGCTGGCCCCTGGGGAGAATATAGGATGAAGAGATGGGGAAGAAACTTTCCTCTACCCTCAATGTTCTTTCTGCTAGTCTAATAATTAAATAGACATGAGACAAATTAGCAAGAGAAAATAACCAAATGTAATACGTATGTATGGGAACCCCACATACATGAGGGAGTCAGAGACAGAAAGGGAACATGGGTATATCTGACATTCTGAGCTAGAGATGAAGTAAAGCACCTTGGGGCTTCAGAGGGTCATTGCAGAGAGCTTATGCTCAGGAATTCGTAGTTTGCCCTGCTCCACAGATAGGTCAAAATAGGTTATCTCTGATCACCTCTTATTATAGGCAAGGGCCCTAATTCGAATTCTTCTAGGTAGTTAAGGGAACGGCAGAAGTTTCTCTTGAGCGCTCAGGTAAAGTTGTTTTTAGCTCAGAACAATCCTCATACCAGAGGTACATTTTGGGGTGATTCGTTCTGAACTCCCACAAAGCTAGTAACAGTGATGAAGGTAGTCACAGTAATAACTAACATTTATAGAATGCTTATTATGTGGAAGATCTTTACATGTATTAACTTCATTTAATGTTTCCAACAATCCTAGGAGGTAGTTACCAGTATCTCATTTAACTAAGGTACTGAGAAGTAACTTGCCCAAGGTCACAAAGCTGGTATTTGAACCCAGGCACTCTGGCTGTCCTGACTTTGAAAAGCTTCTTATCTAATAAAGGCATTAACACAAAGGACAAGTAACTTATAATAAAGGGGTATAATTTTTCAAATGCCAAGAGCTATAATGCTATGGGATACCAGGGTTAGGAAAATGCAATCAGGTTGAAAGAGGAGAATCAGGAAAGGTTTCTTGTAGAAGAGGGACTGGATTTTGCTGGTTAAGCAGGCTTTTTAAAAAATCATCAAAATTCAAGACATACATTTCAGTCATTTTCATAAAAACCATAATTTCTCAACAGTGGGGCATACCCACAATTTTATGTAATAAAATGTTCATATCCATGGCTACTTTACATATATATGGATCAGTTTAGTTCCATTAAACAAAAGACTGGCAATTATTATTATTCCCACACCTACAAAGTAAATGGAAGTATGCAGTAGGGCAAAGAGGAGGCATCTGTTACTGACACAACAACAGAAAACCAGGCTCAAAAACAATAAGTGTGGTCTTCAAGAATCTTGATGTAAAGACCACATCATTTTTGCCAATTGTTTGCCATCACTTCCAAACACAATCATTTTGTCAAAGACTTTTTTACAATGGAGAATGCTTCTATAAAATTGGATTTTAAGCCAGCAAATACCTAGGCAGAACACTTTAAAATCTGTGTAATAAATCTCACTTAAAAAAAAGAAAAAGCCTCTGCATGACACCTAAAATATTGCCTGAACTGAAGAAGATCCTTAATATTATTGAATCAATTTTAAAAACAGATGTCTTCTCAACTATGTAATTTTACTAACCATTGTCACCCCAATGAATTTTTTTTTTTAAATTAGATGTCTTCTAGAACCTTAATTTACAATAGGTATTTAAATCTATGTTTAATGCTATGTTTTTCACATTCCCCTATTTTCAATATAATCTTTTCTTTCCAACTTGGGCTACGACTGTATGCTAGTACTCTGGAAATGTGCTAGCCCTCTCCCCTACATTTTAGCAAAAATTTACAGTATGTGGCACTAAGATATAAAAAGTTTATGTGACTAATCAAAAAAAAAGGAAAATAAAACAGAGGCAAGAATCCTAAGTACGTAAGAAAAGTACTTAAATAGTAGTTTTCATGTAAAATCAAAGTTCACCAATTGAAAACTCCCTAAAAACCAGATGATAAAAAATACTTCTTGTTATTCACTCAGGGCAAGGGCATAGAAGTGACACATGAAAGCATATAGCACATCTGGGAACAGCAATTAACGTAGTCAAATGTGGCTGAGACAAAATTGGCTTGATGCAGGATACAAAAACATTAAGTTAGGAATTTCTGGTTAAAGAGGATAGATTGAAAACACGTATTTAGCTCTGAAGTTACCCCAAATAATTCTCAAATAAGAGTAAAGAAACATTCAAAGAGCACAAAACCATAACAAACCAGAAACTGGAAAGCAGAACAAGGGGTGATGACTATTACACCTGAGAAGGCTGAGTCCCACATTAGCCTAGAGGAAAGCCAAAAACACCTGGCTTACATCATGCTTACGTTTATACCAAAAGACCTCAAACTCCTTCTTAAAATGGTTGATTTTAGGGTTAGAGCAGGGAAAACATGAGATGGACTGAAGCATTACAGGGTACCACAAAGCAAGGAGTGCTCAAAAAGAAAAGGTGAGCACAAAGCCATCAGTAAGTCTATAATGACATAAATAATAAATAAATAAATAAATAGGGGAGAAGGGACAACTCTTCCTCACAGAATTCCAGTTAATCAATGTAGATATAATGATGGAAATAGAAAATCACTACTAGAATGCAACAGTAATAAGCCAAGACCCATAGAAGGACGCAAAAACAGGTGGGCAGAAATTTAAGCAGAAACAGGATGGCCTCAAAATATTTAGTAATTATTAAAAAGAAAAAGAGTAACTTCACACTGGAGAAACCTGGCAGACTCACCTGAGCCGCATGACCAAAGTTAGCCTCTCCAGCAGTAGTATCAGCATGTCGCCCCACGCCTTCCTGACGATGTACTGAGGACACGTCGTGTCTGTGACATCCTTTGCTTTAACTCATAACCTCAGTCTAATCATGAGAAAATACCAGACAAGCCCAAATTCGGGGCCATCGTACAAAATAACTGACCAGTACTACTGTGTTTCCCCGAAAATAAGACCTAGCTGGACAATCAGCTCTAAGGCATTTTTCGGAGCAAAAATTAATATAAGACCCAGTCTTATTTTATTATAAGACTGGGTTTTATACAGTATAATATAATATAATACCCGGTCTTAAATAAAATAATATAATATAATATGTAATAAAATAAAAGACCCGGTCTTACATAAGACCGGGTCTTATATTAATTTTTGCTCCAAAAGACGCACTAGAGCTGATTTTCTGGCTAGGTCTCATTTTCGGGAAAAACCGGTATTCAAAACTGTCAAGGTCATGAAAGAGAAGGAAACTAAGAAATTGTCACATACATAAAGAAACTAAGGAGACATAACAACTACATTTAACATGGGATCCTGAATTTGGATCTTGGAACCAAAAAAAACAAAATTTAATGGAAAAACTAGTAAAATCTGAATAAATTCTGTAGTGTAGTTAATAGTGTTATTAAGATTAATTTCTTTTGATAAGTGTTCTATGGTTACATAAGATGTTAAACAAGCAGCTTGGTGAAAGGTATATAAGAACTCTGTATTCTTTTTGCAACTCTATTAAAAAATTGAAAAAGGGCAGTTTCAGATACTCTGGGAATAAGGGTAGAGTTAAAACTAAAATAAGATTGAAGTCTGCTTAAGAAGCAGTTAGAAACCCAAGATCCCCTCCTTCTACTCTTTGACTCTCCCTGACAATAAACAATCTCTGGAGAGTGTAAAACAGGATATCTCTTGGACTTGAGGGGTGTCATTCGGAAAACTGGGGAATTAAATGAAAGTGTATTTGCATACTTAATAATAAAACCCATCTCCCTTTTTCCTACTCAGTTCCCAAGCTTGTTCTCTAGAGGCAAAAGGTCAAAAATCTTTTCTGGGAAATCAATCCAGCTAAAGAGAAAAGATGTGTCACTGGGGGTCTGCAAGCAAATTATACAGACGTGTCAACCTATAGGGAAAACCATAACCACCTACTGGCAGAGCTACCACTCAGCTTTTTATGGTACTTCTTTTACATAAGTGTTGACTTCATTTAAAAGGATCCCCAAACATCTAAGGAAAGCACCTAATATGAAAGAAAACACCCAAAGCAAACAAACAGCAAAAGGAAATTTGGAGGAAAGAGAATATGCAGAGTAGAAAAGTACCAATAATTTCCTAAGAGAGATAAAAGATATTGCATCCATAAAACAAAAACAGGGCATTATTAAAAACTTTTTTCCAGAAAAAAAGATAACTCGAAGATTATAAACATGATAGCAGAAATAAAACCTTAGTAGAAGAATTGGAAGATAAAGTTGAGAAAAATCTCCCAGAAAGCAAAAAACAAAACAAAAAAAAAAAAAAAAGGAAAGGAAAAGAAAAATGAAAATGGATGAAAACAGACAAGAATATTAGAGAAACCTCTCAGTGGCCCAACACTTAATAGGAATTCAAGAGAGAGAACAGAGAAAATGAAAGGGAGGAAATAAAAAAAATATTTAAGGAAATTTCCCAGAACTGAGATAAACTCCAGATTAGAAAAGACTACCCTGAACCCCGCAGCAATGGATAAAAACAGACCTAACACAAGGCACATAATACAGGAATTTCAGAACTCTATAGAGAAAAAGATTCTTCAAGCTTCCAGAGAGAAAACAAATGTTTTAAAATAGTGGTAAAGAATTTTCTAGGCATTTGATATCTGTCTCTAAAGCAACACTAAAAAAAAGAAGACAGTGGGCCAATGTTTTCAAAATTCTAAGAGAAAATTATTTGAGGGAGAATTCTTTGCCTAGCCAAACTATTGTATAAAGCCAGGGGGTACAAACAACATTTTCAGACCTGTGAGGTCTCGAAAAAATTATATCCCATCCAGAAAGCTTTTGAAAGTGGTCCACCAAAACGAGAAAGAAAAGATGAAGACATCAGATACAGAACCAACTCTAACACAAGAGAGACCTGAGGGGAACTACTAAAATGACAGAGAGTAAAGGCAAATCTAAGACAATAGCTGCAATTTAAGGAAATTCAAACAAAAATGATAGGTTTGCACATAAGAGGAAATTTATACTCTTGACAGACTGGGTTAAAGCAGGGTTTCTCAACAGTGGCACTATTGACATTTTGGGGCACATAATTCTTTGCTGCGGGAGGCTGTCCTGTGCCGTGTAGGAGGATACTTGGCAGCACAGCCGGCTTCTACTCACTAGATTATCAGTCACACACTCCCTGTCCTCCCTCTACCTACCTAATGTTGCCAAGTGTCCTCTAGGTTGCCCCCAGTTGAGAACCACTTGTCTAAATTAATAAGTACAAAGAAAACTAAGCAAAAGCAAATTTTAAAAAATAACTCAGGGAAAACTGTTGTACGAGAAAGGAAAATAATCACAGTAAACTATGGCTCAACTATGAATAATGTATAGTCACATTGATTTAATTCAGTATTAATGTATCCAAACAACTTGCAATAAGACAAGATTGGGAGGACGGGGCAGAAATGAGAAGTGTGTCTGCACGTGGTTGGGGATAGTGGTAAACCGAATCTTCCACTATGGGAAGTCAGTAGATAATCCCTTAAACTGAAAAATCAAGAAGGAAAACTATAAACATGCTATTTTGAGATACGGAGATAAATTTCAAAAGAATGAGTTGAAAGTGATTGCCTCTGGAGAGCCTGAAATAAAAGGGAGGAAGAACTGCAGAGGACTATAGTTTATCTAAGTAGTCCTGCACAGCTAGTCAACTCTTAAATATGTGCATGTATAACTGATAAAAATTAAATTTTAAGAAATCAACTGAGGCTAGATTATGAAGGACTTTCCTACTGGTTAAGGCCACACAAACTTAGAATCAAACAGCTATATAACTTTGAGCAAGTTACTTAACTTCTCTAAGTGTTACTTTACCTACAAAATAGATAATGAAACATAATAGCTGTCTTAAAGGGCTGTTATAGGAATTTAATGAGATACTGTATATAAATGGTTTAGCATAGTGTCTGGCACACAGTATTGATAAATAGCACCTATTATTTAATTTGCAATGGTGGCTAATAATTATAAACTTTAAAACAGGTAACTCCTAATCTCATCTTTTTTAGAAAGAAATTCTGGGTGGGAGGAAGGCTAGGAAAGAAAAGAACTTAGAAGCAGAGAGACCATTAGAAGAGCTACATTTGAATGAGAAAATAAAGGCAAAGTCATGGATAGAAAGTAAGAGAAGAAGAGATATTTTCCAAGTGATAAACCAACTACAGTATATCTGAGAAAAAGTAAAAATAAGGAGTCCAAATAATATTTTAACAAGCAAATAGTGATGCACTAACTAAACAAGAGAATACAGAGAATTAAGTTGGAAGACATGAGAAGAGGGAGAAAATATAGATGAGATGGATGTTACTCATATTTAATTTGTGGGTCGTATAGTATTATACAACCAAGTAGAGATATGCAGCTTGCTGGTAGAAATCTGAATCTAGAAGAAGAGGGGTCAGGGCTGGAATGTAAATGTATAAATTACAATCAAAGGTTAAAGCCATACACGTGGATCAGATTACTCTGGCAAATAGTATACAGAGCATGAAGACGGGAAAAATAAAACCATATAAGCATAAAAACAATACAACTCTATATAAATAGCTACCTCAGAAACTATAATCAGATCATCTAAATTTCTGGTTTAGTAATGTACCTGCTCATTGTCAAAATACATAAAGAAGAAAATCTAAATAGAGCCTAATAATCCAGATATCCAAAAACAATTGTTAATATTTTAGAGTATTTCTTCTAAATCTTCAACGCATAACTCTAAACTGTTCTTTTTTTCCTTGACAAAACTGGAATCATATACAACTCTACATTTAGCTTCTTTACTTTATTGGAATATTGGAAATACTAATATTGGAAATACTAATACTTTTTATTAAACACTCCAATTTATGTACACCACTAATAAGTATTATTTGACATACTTGCCTTTTACTGATAAAGGCGAATAAACACCCCCAATTTAAGAAAAAGGCTAATTTTAAAAGAACCACCCAAAACAAGAATGATCACTGCAGCACATTTTCTCGAGAAATTTAATTAGGAGAAATAAAATTAAAAGAATATTTGTTCGACATGCTCCATAACAGGTATCGAAAGAATTTATAAAAAGTCGGACAATAAAGATGAAAAACAAATTGTTTTAATGTTTTGGGGGCTCTTAACATCAATGGCCCTTATATAGTTGTCAGGTCGTTGTGAAGCTCAAATGAGTTAATACACACCAAGCACACACAACATGTCATAAATGCTTAATAAGTACTGGCGATTACTATAATTAGTGCCAGCTGGAAGTAGTGTTTACTGCATGGAAAAGAGAGGCAGGAAAAAAAACCACTGAAATATGGAACTGCATTCTTTTTCTTTGATTTTTCCATCTTCTCTACTTTTATAGACTCCTTGGACATCACTTTAAATGTTGCAGTGAAAGTATTATTTTAAAAGCATTAGTAAATTATGGACCTTATACTTAATTACACTATAAGATACTTGAGAGAAGAATGAATTTTTTTCTGTTTCTTTATGGCAGAGTATAGTAGTATTATGCACAGTGAATACTCAATAAATATTGTCACAAACCCTTATAAGGAAACAGAGTAATAAAAACAACAAAGCAATAAATAAAAAATGTGATGATATTAAAAGCAAGAGATCTCCAAGCCAGTAGCAATATACAATTCAAAGACATATAGTGGAGTGAAAACATGAGGTGAAAAGCTTTGTTGTTAACCACAATGAACAGACCACACTCTCTCTGCTCTTCTCTGGGTACAACAATTTAGGAGGAATACTAAAAACACTGACATATGTCCAAAAGAGAACAAGCGAGAAACAGTTAAAGAACTGAGATGCTCAGACTGTAGAACAGAAAGGGTTGGCCCTCCTGCTCCCCTCCCCCACCTTTTTCAGGGAGAAAAGGCTATCCTCCAGAAAATGATTTAAGATTTCTTTGTTGTCCAGAAGCAACTATCAAAAGATGGCAGCTACAGAGATCTAGACTTCTCTCAACTCAAAAAGTTAACAGATCTCTTTTAGCCAAAGATACTAAAAGAGATTAGTCATGAAGGTATTTAAGCAAAGGTTGGAAAAAAGCTTGCCAAGGATGCTGTGGAAAACATCCAAGCAGGGGATAATGGGTTAGAATTCTAAGTTTCCATACAACCCACATCAATGAATATTATGAATATCTGTTCCAGGAGGGACACTGTCCTAGACCTATAATATGTACAAAACAGGTGAGAGAAACATACAAATATCTCTGCGGCCAAGAAATTCGTAACATAATATATAAAATGTATATTATAATTTGAGACCATAATATAATAGATGTCACAAACCACTATTTATTAATTGCCAAGTGAATTCTATTCATATATAAAGGTCTTCTAAGAAGAAATCCCTAAGGTTAAAATGGTCACAAAAGGTTTTTTTAGAATAAGTAACATATGAGGTACTTACGGGAAAAAATGTGTATGAAGGTTCTGAACAGCTGGAGAGAAGTAGGAAAGAGGGGATAGCAGAAATAGAAATGGAAAACAAGTGAGAGAGAGAAACCTGTTTGGCTGCATTAAAAACTTGTTTCCTGGGAGAAGAGCTAAAGTGAAAGGGCGGGTTGTGGCCAGAATCAAACTGTACTAGCTAGGCCGTGAATACCACGCTAAGTAGTTTAAAATTTATACAGTACCTGTATCAACTACTCAACTCTGCTGTAGTCATAGACAATAGTGAATAAATAAGCATGGCTACTTTCCAATACAACTTTATTTATGAATAGTGAAATTTGAATGCCATGTATTTCTATGCATCACAGAACATTATTATTCTTTTGATGGTTTCCAACAATGTGAAAATGTAAAAATTATTCTTAACTGATGGGCCATGCAAAAACAGACTGCGGGCTAGATTTGGCCCATCGGTATAGTTTGCCAACCCCTGTACTACACTAAGCTGCTTTCTTCAGCAGCCCTCTAAGGTACATTTGTCCTTGAGCTTCAGGGACCAGAATAATATATTACTCATTCAACATGCATGAATGCACATACCTAACTAAGATCTAGTAGGGGTCAGAGGTTCCCTATACAAAGGTCCTTAAAACAACAAAAAACAAAACCTTTCAAATTGTTGACAGTAAGCCAGTAGAAGAGAATTTTTTTTTTTTTTAGTTTTGTAACTTGTTTTCATATAGTAAATGTACTTAAAGAGTTACAAACTATTCTTACAGAGCCTCTAGGATACATGGAGGGACCTGTAAAATAGAGTATAATGAAGGGGATGTCAGTTCTAGTCCTAGCTCTGTCATTTACTCGTTATGTGACCCTGAACAAGTTATTCTCAATCTTCTGGCCCCAATTTCCTTATCTGTAAAATAAAGGGGTATAAGTTACCAAATGATCACTATGCTCTCTCTCAGCTTTAGCACTGTATGATTCTACTCCTACTTAAATAGACCAGATAGGGAATGACAAACACCAGACAAAAGTGGTAACTGACGACACTGAAAAAAGAGAAAGGCATTGACTAAATGAGTGGGCAGATAGGACCAACAGGTAGGAAAAAAGACCAGAAAAGTACACCATTACTAAAATCAAGGAATTTTGTTTTTTTTAAGCATCAAATACAAAAGAAAATTCAAGGAAGAGAAAAGCAAGCAAGAAATTCAAGGAATATGACTATCAAAAATGAAAAGAAGTAGCTAGCTAAAAAAAGGCAAGGGCTTCAAGAAAGAGTTGTAAGATTTGAGAGTACTATGTGCACGCTTCCAGAAATCATGAGATGAGCCAGGGAAAAAGACTGAAGACCAGTCTAGGGAATAGAAAATAAAAGCATACAACCCAGAAAAAGTAGGAAGAAAAAAAGTTGGGGTGAACGTGAAGCCTCAGGTAGGGGGTTAAGTCTTAAAGGAGAAGTATTGAATCTCCAAAACCCACAAGGTAAAAGCAGCATTACAGTATCAGTTCTCATGTTTTCTACACATCAGATTATTAGGGAAATAAATCTAATGCTGGGTTTTCTTAAAACAGAATTCCACCTATAATATATTTTCTCAGGGTCAAAAAATTAAGAACTAACTTTGCTTTTCGTAAGAATAAAACCAGCAATAGGTAGCACGGAAAGAAAACGCATATTTATGTCTTATATCACCTATCACTTGGCGTCCTCGCATAAGAGTTAATTATGTAGTAAAGTACGGAGCCCCTAGTTCGGACTCGATGCACACTAGTGTTCTAGTTCTTAGTAGCTTTGAAAGCTCCCAAGGCAAGACTTCTGATTAATTCATCTGTTTATCTGCTTCGCACACATGATGGCTGATGAATACTGACACATAACTGAAATTTTTTTTTTAAATTGTGCTTGCAAAACAACTATCGTCTGATGTTGGAAAACTATTTATATCAGAGGTACATGATTCCAATGTCTTTTGCAGTATCAGAGCTTGTTTTAAGCAGCAACAAACACATGGTTACAAAGGAACCAAAAAAGGCCAAAAAAAAAAAAAGTTTCCAATGAACACCACTCATAAAGATCAAGATCCTGCTACATGGCAATTTCGACAGCCACCTGCCTCTCTGTAAGGTACACGAGCCACGAAAGTCCAAAGCATTGGTCTGAAGACCAGCGCGTTAAAACTACGCGTCCGTATACGATATTTACAAAGCCCACAGAGACACTATTAATACATTGTAACTCACGGGCCGGCGCTGGGTTCCACCAGGAGTCACGCTCCCCGAGAGAGGCCAAGACGTCGAGGCTTCTCGTATCACTTGCTTTTAAGAATTTAAGAAGTCACCCACACCGGCATCCGCGACCCAACCGCACCGAGTCGCCGGGCCCTCCGTCAGGTCCCGCCCGGCTCTCCGTCACCTTCCCGCGAAAGGCACACTTCCTACTCTCCCACCGCCTCCGGCAGGCCCCAGGCGGGCGGGCCCGCGGGACCACCCAGGGGCAGGAGTTCCGAAAAGTCGCCGCAGGCACCCGTGCCGTCCCCAGCCCTCAGGGCGGCGTGGGTCTCGGCGGCCCCGCAGGTCCCCCGGCCACTGTCAAACCCCGCAGCCGCAGCAGCGTCCCCCGCCGAGCCCAGCAGCCACCGCCGCACAGTTTCCCCGTGCACGTCCCCGGGTGGGCTCGCCGCGCTAAGGAAGCACCGCCAGCGGCCCGCTCCGCCTCCGCAGCCGCCCGACGCCGTCCGGCCCGCTCCGGTGTCCGCCCAGCCGCACGGCCCCGGCCCCCCGGCCCCCGCCGCCCCCAGCGCCGGGCCCGCACAGGAGCTGGGCCCGCACAGGAGCGGCCCGGCCTGCGAGCGTCCGCAGGCCTCGGGCCTAGGCTCCCGCACTCGCCCCTCACCTCTTTCGGGACCAGTTGGTTCTCCTCGCCGGGCACCATCGCTCAGACTCGGGCCGCTCCTCTCCGCCCTGCGGGGGAGGGGCGGTGGCGGCGGCTCCCTCTCAGGAGAGGACGGCAGCGGCAGTCATCGTCCCCACGGCCTGTGCTCCGGCCACCGCGGAGGCCTCAGCCTGGGCCTGAGACACCAGCGCGCAGACACCAACCCCAGGCTCCGCCGCCGCCGCCGTCGCCCGAGTCGTCGGCCCCTCCCCCCGTCCGCGGCAATCAATGGAAAAATGGCGGCGGCCGCTCTCGCGAGAATTCGGGCCCGTCGGGCTCGGAGCCCGGCGCCTGGTGGCCGACGTGCCGAGGCAGCTGTCGCTCGCGTTCAGTTAGCTCAGCTCTCCCTCGGCGCCCGGAGGTACGACCCGGGTGGAGTGGCCATGCAAACGCTCTTTTCGGCAGACAGACGTTGGAGCATCCGTCTCGGGACTCCCTCTGCCGGCGGGGAAAGGACCAGGCCTCACCGCCCTGCCAGCGGGGCGGGCTGTGGGCACCCGCTGCCCACCCAGCAGACTCGAGCTGAAAGCCCCTTCTCCGACCTCCCCGCAAACACTGCGCCCCCTGCCGTTAGGAGAGCGCCCGAACGGCGCCCCCTCCACACGCCCCGGGCCTCCTCCGGGAAGGGGAAGCCCCGCGCGCCCCCTCCCGGCCTCCGCCCTCCGGCGCCCGGCCAGACGGAGCTGCGAGCTCTGCCCCACGCCTGCCCCCGCTTTCCCACCCTCCCACGCCCCCGGCTGCAGGGCCTTCGGGACCCATCTCCTGCTAGGCAACGCAGCCCCTGTCCTCGGAGGAACGGCGTGACCTCTGCCCCCGACACACACACACACACACACACACACACACACACACACACACCCCTCCATTTCAGCTGCATTCCCCTGCCCCCTTTAAAGGAACTTGCTTCTCCAACTCTGAGCAGTAGTCCTGCAGTGTGAACCTCGGATCCTCTTTAAAAACGTTTGCAGCGTGCTTTCCTCTCCTCTAGCAGTAAGCATTGTGCTCTGTTTTATACTAACCAAAGTTTGCAACTTGTTTCCAAATCCTACTCATTCCTCAAAACTTGACGAAGACTCAGTGGGGTGTGCTTCGTGAGGAAGTCCATGGGTACAGTGATTTTACAACATGCTGATGTCATATAATCCTGCCACGTTTCTGACACCACAGCATTAACTACCTGTACCTGTGCTCCCCAAACTTTTAAATTGCACTCTGTTACCCCCCAAAAAGTCAATATACTTATGAAAGTTATATACACGTCCTGTTGTGTGTGCTATAAAGCCGTTTTTAAATGTAAGAAGGATAAGATAAAGACAAAATAAACATTTACAGTAACTAAGAGTTTTTTATATTAATGGTATAAAAAAATCCTTGTTGCTCTCAATAAACACATTCAGTGGAAGCAATGTGATTGACTAGGTTTCAACGTTTTTAAAAATCTTTAATACCTTGTGAAACAGCTATTAAAGTGATTCAAATAACCTCAGGTTATTTCTGTACTTCGTTTTAA